>NW_015386531.1:362191-379347 GCF_001527695.2 Protobothrops mucrosquamatus
CTCTACTCTACTCTACTCTACTCTACTCTACTCTACTCTACTCTTGTTCTGCTGCATGTAAGAATTCTTACCTTCTTGGGGGCAATGAAAGTATATTGAACAAAGTTACAATTTAAAACAATTTCTAAATATGAAGTATATGATAAGTGCTGATGTCTTCACTTTCAAAAAGTTAAGATTTTCTCATTTCTATAACATAGTGTAGTTTTAGTTTGTCTACTACATCATTGTTATCTGACAGATTTACTCAGCATTATTATTTCCCCACTTTAAAAAAAGCTATAAGTAGTTTAAAGTTTAAAGGTACCATAGTGCTGAATGGTTATGGTGGTTATGTTTGATCATCTAAATTCCAGCTATCCAGCACCGCAGCTGTCACATCGCAATCTGGGTGCTTGACAACCAGTCTGCATCTAAATGTTTGCAGCATCCCATATCGATATCAATATCAATACATATTACAAGTAACTCAAGGTGCCAAACATATGCAACACCCCTTCCTCCTCTTATTTTCCACACAACAATCCTGTGAGATGAATTGGGCTGGGAGATAGAGCGATTAGCCCAAAGTCACCCAGCTGTCTTTCATGCTATGAAGGGATTAGAACTCATAGACTCCCAGTTTCTAGCCTGATGCCTTAACCACTAAAACAAATTAGCGTCATGTGATCACAATTCGCAACCTTTCTTGCCAGCTTCCCATAAGTAAAGTCAATGGGGAAGCCAGCAGGAAATGTGGCAGCTTGCTCAGGTAAGTCTCCCCTGCTCAGACACTCTTGCGTCACACCTTGCTGGCCACTCAAACATCATTCCTAAGCTTTTCTGCGCTCACCCTGTGTTTCCCCAGCCACTCACACACCCTTCCTGAGACTTGCTGCCCTTACACCACACCTTCTACTCATGTACCTCACCCAGCCTCTCCCATTTGGCAGCAGCCACTTACCTGCCTGCCAGCCTGCTTGCAAATTACTTGTGACTTCTAACTTCTTTCCAGCTTCCCCACTAACTGTTTGTTGGAAGATAGCAGAAAGTTACGAGTAGGTGCTTGCTTAACAACACAATTCCTACTTAGTGACAACAATAGGGACCTCAGGGATTGCCATTACTAAATTATGCAGCCATGTGACATCACATTTTATGCTACATTCCTTAGCGATTAAGATTCCTATCCCAATTGCCATTGTAACTTGAGGATAAAAATTTGTAGCATAGTTCTCTGTATATTTTTTCAGGAGCAAGCTTATCTCCAAGAAAATACACCATAGGATTTCAGCTATTAATAGAAAGTATTGATTAGAAATGCAGGGCAAGTCACCTATTTCACTATGGTACATAAACAGACTAATGTTCTCCAGAGGATCTCACTATATTTTGTAGATTTAATGTTCTTTTCTTCCATCTTACAAGAAGATCTGTTATTATAGTGTGTATATCTTACTATAATTATTTCTTAATTAAAATGTAACAGGGTCAGAATGAAGAACAAAGCCTCTATAGTACTGCTTTTCCATACATAAGCATTTACTATTTAAATTATGTAATTCTGTATGCTCCTGTGTGATAGTACTTTTCTATAGCAATATTTTAAGTAAGAGTGAGACAGTGAAATACCTGTCATTGCCACTAACAATTCTAATATTTATCTTTGATCCTTCTTGACATTATTGGCAATCATAAAATAAGCACTTACAAATAATTTTTAAAGGACAAACCTAAAAAATCTGGGACTTATTTTTATTTTTGTTTCCTTCAATGTAAAAATCTATGACTATCAGATATATTAGTCATATTTACTACATTACACTGTTTTGTTTTCTGGTAACAAGCCTGGGAATTTATATATTCACTCAGTTATTTTTAACGGTTTATGTCTCTTGCTGAACAAATAAACAGTAGATTTTTTTGCATTGCGTATTTGTGAAATTCAGGTTTCTCTTTTAGAATTTTAAATATGTTTTTCTTAATTATATTATGACAAAATATATGTGTGTAAGCATATAAATATCTTTAAATTTTTCAATAATAATTAAAATGGCTAAACTTTAAAATCACTGCTACGATTTAAAACAGTTTTTAAAAATGTCATTTCATCCTAATGTTAAAGTATAGTGGAAAAACGGTAAGTTAATTGCTTACTTAGGAACATAGCAAGCTACAGAATGCTAGATCAGAATACTTACGTATTTAATCTTATTCAGTCTACTTTAATTTGAGTTTCTTCAGAATTTCAGCCCGAGATCTTGCACATCATTTGTTCCTTTTCCCTTTAACCTGGAACCTTTTTCATACAAACAAGGGCTATCAGTCCTAATCTCCAAAAATGCAAGTAGCCATTATATGGCAGCAAAGATATATTGTACAAAATTATTTACTGCCTTCTAATGGTGGTTAGGATTTTTTCCAACTTTGATCTAATAGCCTAATTGCAAAGTACATTCTCTAAAACTGAAATTCTGTTCCTTCATTGCTTTAAAATATTGTCATGAAAGAAGAGAACATTCAAATGCACTTTCAAGCTATGTACAAACACTTTAGATAAACTAGAACATGTAGTCCTCTCCATGTAAAACATAAGGAAATTATTTTCTATAAAATGGTCATGTCACATTTTTCTCCTGTCACTTGCAAATGTTGTCAACTGAACTATTAATTAGCTAACAAGAAAACACAAACTATAACTCAATGTTATGAATGAACTAAATAGTAAGTTTGGTGTAGTGCTGAAGTCATCCTGCCTTAGATACAGAGTCAACTAAACAACCTTGGGACAGTTATGTTCTCTCAGCCCTAGAAAGAAACCTTGCCTAGAAAATTGCATGGACTTCTCCAAGCAGCTTCTGAGAATCAGGCACGATTGAACAGAAGGAAACAAACAAACAAAAACCCCTTATATGGATCTCTTAAATTTGTAATAGTTTACTTTTTTTCCTTTTTGCAGATTACAAGGAAAGCAGAAGTTAAGAAAGTTACAACCTTAATCAGATATAGTCCTACATTTTATTACCATATTCTTTTATCAAAGGGATTTTACAACAAAATATTTACATTCTACAAATAAAATCACATGATAAATAGGTTAACTGTATTTTAATTAAACATTGTATATGATAGCTTGATCCTAATTTCCTGGTACAGTAATGTTATTGGCCGAGAAAAAAGTAGAATAAAGCAGTGGTCTTTCTTGGACATTTTTGCAATAAAAAATTGTTTCCTGAACCATAACAAAGAAAAGTGTGCAGGTAGAATGCACAACTTAAAACTGAAGAAGACGGGGGAAAAGCAATCCCAAATACTGAGTAAACCCAGCTCTATACCCTAAGGGGTGTAATATGACATAACAGCACCAGTATTGACTTTTCATTTGCAGCTTCTTGACAGCTAAAGCTTTTGAGAGGAAGAGATTTCAAAGACAATAAGCAAACTTGGGCAAGAAAAATAAAGTTTGCATTCCTTTTTATTTAGATCTGACACATAAAATGCAAGACAGATAATAATCATTGCTGTTTAAATCTATAAGCAAGGTGACACAACCCCAGGTAGCTTTGATGCTCTCTGATTTTGAAATCGATAAGAGTTTCAGTAGGAAACAAATTCTGATGTGTTTATTTGCTTTCTTTCTAAATACCAGCGCAATGTAATATTTTTATGCACTCTTTTCCATTCTTTTCTTTACTGTGTAGCTTGCTAAGTTTCAAAGTATTTTAATTTCCATTATACTGAAGTAGTTGAGGTATAAATTATATAGAAGAAAATCCTTCATGGGGGATTTTCTTCTATATAATTTCCTATTGTTGTTCAATGGTATTGTTTACAAATATCAATATTATGTATGATAATCATGCAACAAAGGCAGGCATATATCTAAACCAAGAAATAATTATAAGAAAAATTGGCATCTTGTTAATTAAATCAATTTAATATTTATAGAAAACAGCCCCCTAAAATGTCCAGCAATCTGCACAAATTTTACACTCTATGTATTATGTTGACCAAGTTGAACATGTTTGAGTTGAATATTGCTTTCTTCTTAATAAGAGGCAGTTGTGATAAAATTACCTAATGAAATACACTTTTTTCTATAAGTTATCTAGTCAGTTAATACGTTAATAAAGGCAATTGAACAAAAAGTAATGAGTGGGTCAGACTTAAAAAGAATCATACACCGCTCACTCCTGCTTAAAGAAAAAGAAAAGCTTCTGACAGAGCTTCTCCTCCTTTCACCCCATCATTTTAAGAATTGCTTTGCCAATTCTTCACAGCAAATAGTAATTTTAGGTGGACCAACATAGAGCTCAGGTTGTGAGCACTCTATAGTAATAATAGAGTAGCTGCCCTCCCTGGAGTCAGTAAGTCCAACAATAGAGCCATTTTTTCCCTCCTGTGAGTGAATCATTGCTGTTAGTCGGAATGACAGTATTGCTTATAGAAACCAAACCCTTCACCCATGCTGACCTTTTCTAGAGAATCTGGGGGCCAAGTAATGTTTAAAACTGTTATAAGTAAACACCAGTTTTGTCTGAACGAAAAACAGAAAATTGTTGAAATACAGAGGTGCGTATATGTGTGTGTGTGTGTGTGTGTGTGTGTGTTATATTATAAATTTCACAGCACAATATATATAGATTACTTTTTAAAATCCTATCAAGTTTTTCCATGTATGTGGACATGTGTTTGTGCATTAATTCTCTTTCCCCATCCTATTCCACTACATGTTTAAGGCAAATTATTTAAAAAAGCCTCCCCCAACTTAATGCTCCAAGCAGAGTCAAACTTCAAGTTTCAAAATGCTCAGCCAGTATTATTGATGGCTCGACTGCTTAAGAATTAGTGGAGTTGAAGTTTGACACAACAGGGAGCATCAGGTTAGGTAAAGCTAATCCAAAACCTTTCCAAACAATTTATCCCCACGCATTTCTTATCAGATGTTAACACTATATTTTCTTCTACAGATCCAAATGCATTGCAGACAGTTCATCGTTGTTATGCATGGAGATGTCTCTATCAGTTTTAACAATGTTACTCATTCATTGATGAGCTGAAATGTGTTCAGACTTTCTCTCCTACAATACTATATGAAAATTCCTCTATCGAGGCTGATCAAACAATGGCATTAAACAAGCAAAACATTAGGTTTCGTAGATTTGTGCTACAAATTACCACTTTGCATGTATACTGGCATTCTGAAAAAGATTAATCTGTCCTTAAAAAGATATTTCCAGGTATAGATGATGAATTGGGGAATTGAGCAGAGTGGCACTGCTATACTGCTACTTGAAGAAAAGTAACTGCACTGATAATAAATTTAAGTAAATAAATACCAACAGCAACAACTAGGCAAAGAAAATGACAGAATAGATTTGAGAAAGGAAAGAGAACAAGACCACGCATGCATTAAAAATGGAAGCTTCTGATTTCAGATACTATTGGTACATATAGAGGGCACCTTGCTATAGTTCTTGGTTGTTGTTTTTTAATGTACAGTAAAGAAGTCTTTAAAAGCTATAGGTAAAGTTTTACAAATAAAATAATTCAGGGCCTTCAGCAGATATGTGGATTGATTTATATAATTTATAAAAAATGAGGTATCCAAGAAGCACCAGCCTACAATGCTAGCAGATTTGTTTATTTTGTTTGTTTTATACTACTTCCTTTGCTGAAGCATATATTCACCTTCAATATTCTGCAACTGTAGTTCAATATTCTGCAGTTGTAGTGGATATGCACTTATGGGATATGATGGAAAATTCAGGAATTGAATTGCTATCTTGAGAAATATCAAGGACTTGCAACTAAGTTAGTGTTTATGTTACAAAAAAGTCACTTTGTAAAAAATGATCCATATAACAATTGTAATAACAATGTAGACATGTTTAATTTAGTAGTAAAGATAATTTTTGGAGTCACTGCAGTAAAGTTGTTATTTTTTAAAAAAATCTGTGAACCTCTCCATACCTTTTTGCTTTTATACTGCTGATAATGAAGAATATTGTTCTTTAGTTTATGTGTCTATATAAATTCTATAAAGATTTTTAAATGACAATAATTTACTATTACGTTAAGTAATGCAAGACCATTTTGTTAAAGAGAACCCAAAATTTAAATACTCAACAAATTTACATGGGCTTTAAAAGGTACCTACCAGTTCAGAGGTTTGGGAATCAAAGTTGAAGTTGCTATGTGGAACTTCTGCTGCTAATATTATGTAGTTGCTTCTAGCAAGCATTTCCAATAAATGGTGCACTTACGAAAATTTTATCCTGGAGGAACCCTTTGAAAATATGTTCAGGTGTCAGGGAATCCTTACATAAAAATTATTACATCTACAACTCCCACTGCTCAGTACACAAAGTTTTTTTTTTAAAAAATATTTTTTTAAAAAAATTACAATCTATTAGGGAATTCTTAGCAACAATGATAGAACACAAGGGCTCCATAGAGCCCCAGTTCATAAAGACTGATCCACTGATTATATGTTACATATGTGTGAGACTGTCTATCTTTAAAATTCAGCTAAAGCTGAAGCTAGAGATTTGAATATAAGGAAACCTGTTTCTCCTTGTTGTATATAGGTAATTTGATACTTAATGATAAGTAGTAGCCAGAATTGTTGCCTATTCACATTTTATAGCTGTTTGTAATCCTCCAGCAAACAAATGTGTTACAGTTTTCTCATTTGAAAAGTGACTTTGGGATATGGAATTTTTCTTTTTAAAAATTGACCCTTCTTCATTGTACATATAAAAAGTGTCAGAAACCTGTGCTCTGGGTCATATCTGGCCATTCCTTGTTCACACCACCAAAAGCAAGCAACCAAATTTAAGAGTATTTTTTTTTAAAAAAGGGGGGGGGGTTTGGTGGGAATGGATCTCTTCCCAGCAATCTCACGCTCCCTTTCCCATCTTTAGTGATTTGCAAAATGAACAGTTTCAGGACATTTTGGGGATTTATGGATCTTAAAAACAGGAGTGTGCTAATTTACCTTTACAAGTCTTTCCTGTTGCTAACTTTGATTCTCCCCAAACCACCTGATAATAGACTAAAACATGTAAACTGCATCCCTTTTATTGACATCAACATCATATCCGGTAGTCTTTGTAAGGTTAGGACAGTGAATTGCATCTATGATTCCCCCAGAGGTCTCCATCTATTATATTAAGAATTCTGTAGATTATAAAATTGTAGATTTTGGAGAGTTTTTTTTTCTCTTCTTGTTTATATTTTAATTTGTATATACTGGTTTTATTTTGTGTTGTATTCTGTGATTACAGTTTGACTACAGGTAGTCCTCAACTTATGACCACAATTGAGCCCAAAATGTATGTTGCTAAGTGAGACAGTTAAGTGAGTTTTGCCCCATTTTATGACCTTTCTTGCCACAATTGTTAAATGAATCACTGCTATTGTTAAGTTAGTAACATGGTTGTTAAGTGAATCTGACTTCCCCATTGTCAGAAGGTCACAAAAGGTGATCACGTGACCCTGGAACACTGCAACTGTCATAAATATGAGTCAGTTGCCAAGCATCTAAATTTTGATCACATGACCATGGGAGGTGCAATGGTCGTAAGTGCGAAAAATGGTCATAAATCACTTTTCTCAATGCCATTGTAACTTTGAATGGTCACTAAACAAACTGTTGTAAGTCAAGGACTACCTGTATTTTGGTAGTTACTAGATGTTAAGTGTTATTTACAACATTTGAATTCAGTTTGTAATGCATTGAGCAAGCAGTGCATGATTTCAGAATAGTGTCTGATGGCAAGTAAGGAAAATGCTATTTTTTAAAAGACTTGTGGGGATATATTGGTACAGTGAGAGCCAGTTTGGTGTAGGGGTTAAGGCACCAACCTAGAAAGCAGGAGGCTGTGAGATCAAGTTCTGCCTTAGCCATGAAAGCCAGTTGGGGGACCTTGGGTCAGTCAGTCACTTATCCCAACTCACTTCACTGGGTTGCTGTTGGGAAAATAGGAGGAGAACGGTGTGTTGGAATTGTTCACAGCCTTGTGTTATTTGTAAAAAATAAATAATAAATAACAATAATTAGAACTCTGAAAAATAGAGGATATCATAGCCAGTGGTGTATGGAATTTCAGGTTTGCTTGTAAGAACATAGGTGAATAAACAAGATCAAAGAACAACTCAGACACTAATTGAAGACTTTAAACATGCGTATAGTTTTACTGTCCCCAAAACCCTTCCTATTCATATTATACACTCAGAAATGTTTCTCCAGTAAGCAAAGGATGGCACTTTCCAAGTATAAGAGCTCCTTACGAGCACCTCATATTATCTGTGTCAGTTTGTTAAGGCTAGGACACAATTATCTCAGTTACACATTAAATATTTGTGAACACTATGAGTTGTACTAAATTATTTTTGCATTTATAACCAGAACTATGATTATATTAGTTATTGCCTTTTTAAAAGGAATTAATAGTATTCCAAAGGATGACATTGCCATATTCATAAGCTAATTCAGTACTTACTATAGCTGCACGTTTTCTTTGTTCATCTAGTCACTCCTTTTTAAGCTTTTCATTGCTGTTAATGCAGTCTTAAGGAAAATAAATAAGAAGAGCTGACATTTCTTAATTATTAAAAATAATTCCTTGGTTTCAACAATATATAGTGATTTTTTTTCTCAATGGCATTGTAAGACATAAGAGAATCTAATAAGGATATTAAGCCCAATCTGTAGGAGAACAGAGAGAGATGCCTAAAAAAGGTGCTGTTGTTTAAAATATTTCTAAGAAATTGGCTCATCAGAATTCTTTTTTTAATATTTTTTTTTACCAAATCTCGTTTATATAATCCTTAACAGTATAGTGTTGTTCCCTGATTGCGGCTGTCAGTATGGCAAACATGTGGCTGAAAAATTGAAAAATTGACACCATTGATCCGTAAGGTGTTTGCACTAGTTTAGGTACTTTTGCTATATTGGCAGTTCTATTATTTATGTTGAGTATGAATTTTAAAATCTCAGGTCTGTTCATAAAGTCCATAGAGTTGACAGACAGTTTGTGAGGATGGGTGTGTTTTATGTGTCTTAATCTTTTTGCTTTGGGATTTGAAGATTTTAATAGCTGTGAGAAAATATACAAGCATGGTGAAAATAGGACAGTGGATTAAAAAAAAATCCTGTTAGGAAAATGGAGCATAGTTTCTGAACTCAAGAGCCAGTAGTGTTATGTGGAGGTTGGTTGCTACAATAAGGCTTCTTTCATACAGGTGTGTTTATGCCCCAGGCTTGCTGGCCACAGTCCATTACATTTACAGAAGCTGAATTAAACAATAACTATCACATTGCAAAAGGAAGGGGGTGGGTGGGAAAGGTGAGCGTCAAAGGAGATGCCTAAGAGCTTTGTTAGGGCCAAGAAAAACCCTGTTGCAGTTGTCAGAGCTTGTTGATGTTGCAGAGAAGGGCACATTTTTTTTCTACTGGATTTTGTGGTTCTGCCTTAGGAAAGAAAGTAAAATAGAACGGAAGAACAAAGTCCTCCTCTATAAATCAGCAGCTGCTCCTTGCCAGATCAAAGGAGTGACATTTTTGCTCCTGGACTACTTGTCCACTTTAGGTGCTTGACAGACAGCTAACAGCTGGTCTGCTATACAACATAGGAGAATCAGGCTACATCTTCTTCAGAATAGATGACAGACTAATCAGAGATACCCATAGTATAGGCCATGGACACTTTGATTGGTCCAGATATTATTTAGCAGATTATTTCAAAACATCCTTCTGTAGTTGAGAATGCTAGTTTTAAAGATAGTTACGATCAAAGTAATGTATAACCTCATCAAATAATATCATAATAATTAGAAAGCAAACTGACAGCTGTGCAAATGAATAGTCATTTCTATTTGTTCATATAAAACAGAATCCTAATGTGATTGGGTGGAAAGTAAGCTTAGCTGACCGTAGCTAATAAAGTTTATTTCACTATATATTTTTGATGAACTATTGAAGTCTAATCAAATTTAGTGAGGCTGATTTCCAAAAATTGTGCTTAGAAAGAGAGAAGCTTTATCTCGGTCGGTGACCAGCAAAATGTCATTTAGGTGTAGCCTAAATGCTTCAAAAATTCATAAATTAACAAACAAAAATAACAGTCTACATTATGCATATAGCAGTTACTTAACCACAAGATTTTTAGAAGTTGTGTTTAGTGGCTGTATAAACTATATACATACAGACCTGGAATTTTAATATTGGCAATAAAATTTTCAAAGTAATTTGGTTTCTGCAATAAAATAGGTTTAGGATGAGGTAATATACTACACATGTCTATTGGCTTAGCATATTATGTTTAAGATAGGAACAAGTAATGAAGTTTGTTTGTTTCCTATGTTCCTCTCGTATATCTCTTACATTATATCAAATAACTGCATATGAATAATCTTCTGGCATTAAAGAAACGCAAGAGATATTACTCTGAAAATCATAACCTACTGAAATGTTTTGTCCAATGGCAACAGATGTAATTACATACACACAATAGTGATTATTAGCATTCAGAATTACAGGGAAAATTTAAATTTAAAAATGTATGGGTTAAAAACTTTGAAAGCTTATAATACAAATCAGTGTCTGTTATTTTCTGTAGCAGCAGTTCTTTATTACAATTTATATTAGGGTACTTACTTATTTACTTATTAATTACTTATTTCTGCTTATCTACTCATTGTTAGAATTCACAGTAAATTTATAATTATATCCACTATATTTTAAAATAGATAAAATTCAGTTTATGGTTATTTAAGACTACAATCCTAAGCTTATTTTTCTGGGAGTAAAAGTAAATTTGAGCAGATTGCTTTATTATATTTTAAGACAAATAAAATAAGCCATAATAGCAGACAGACGGACAGGACAAGACACAGGACAGGACAGACCAGACCAGACCAGACCAGATCAGACATTAGAATTAATTTTGTTTCACAGAATATTGAACAACACATATATTGTACTCATAAAAGATCTGGAAAGTCAGGCTGCTATACCAATTTCTTGGAATTAAATACTATTGAATGGTGGGTTTAGTTCTAATATGCCCTGGATTGCACTGCACACCAGGAATAGCTTTGTCTGTCTCCAGTGATTACTGCAATCAGAATACTATGGTTTGGCTCCATCTCATGGCTTCCTAGTATATATATTGGTAAAGGTCACTAGCAACTTTTTGATCTGATGTTATATGAAGTACTGATACAAGCTATGGTGGGAAAGGCATATGAAATTTAATATAAATACAATTTGTTGTTGCTTATTGAAATTCAAATGTGCATGTTTAAATACTTAATCTTAAAGTGCATTTTATACCTTGCACGAATGTTCATTACTGGGTGTGCCTTTCAAGTATCTACTGTACTATATATTAGTAGGAATGCAGTCAAATATGACAAACATGCAAATGTTCAAATATTAATGATGCAATTTGAAGTTCAGCCAAAAAACACTGGCTTTCCAATTTCATTTTATTTGCATGTAACCAAAATCAGTTTTTCCATTCACTGATCTGACTTTTTGTTATATGAAAATAATTACAGTTTGTTTTCTTGAGATGTATGTACAAGATTTCAGTACAGATTTTAATTGTTGCTAGTTTTTTTAAAACCACTAAAAGCAAAACTGTGTGTGTGAGAGAGAAAGAGGTTGCCACAAAACTATAATAAATATAATTTTGTGATAATTTCTCTCTCTCTGTCTATCTCTCTCTCACACACACACACACGCACACACACACACACAGAGCAATCCAAAACAATATATATATAATTTTAAAAAGCTAATAACCACATTCTCAAGCAGAAACAAAATAATTGCAAAACCATAACTAAATCAATAAATAAAAATACTAGAAAAAATATTTGCAATGCTTTAGCAAGACTGGCTGCTAGATTCAATAGAATATTCAATTCTGCATTATAAGTGGCTATAGTGAACACTGTGGGAGGCACCAGATAGTACCAAAGTTGAACTTACCCATATTATGGCATAGTAATGGCATTTTTATTTTTTTTTTGTTGCAGGTAGATATGAATCCAAGATGATCCTAATAAGTACAATCAGTTTCAGTACTATTTACTCATAAATGACAATACATATTGATAGAAATAAAACTCAACTCCTATGCAATAATAGTGATGTGTAAGAGACCAAGATTTGGCAAAAAAAAATCTTGTTAAAAGAGAAAAATGTATTATTGAACAGTCAAACCATCTTCAGACCATTTAGAGAAGTGTGCTTTTTTTGTTAGCTGAGTAGTGACTGCCTCAAAAAATGCATCCTCTATAAAAATTAAAGCTTACTGGCAATGTGGAAGGCCAGTGGCGATGCTTTCAACAACAATTTCTGTTGTACTCATGAGTAATTGACTACCATGAAGAAGAGGATGTACATAAAATGGCACTCTTCCTGACAATGGCCAGAGGAAATGCCCTTGGTGTGCAGAATACATGTATTCCTGATGAAGAAAGAAATAACTAAATCTGTATTGCAAAAATAAAATAAGGTCTATCATGCGTTGCAAAAAAAAAAAGTATGAAAAGATTTATCATCAGATCAGGCCTACAAAACAAAAATGGGACAGTTAAATTTGTAATAGGTCTGAAACTAGAAAATAAGTCTTATGACTGATATAGTGAGTCTTTCATGAATTATGAAGTTGTTTTCAGAATAAAAAATAAGAGAGTGCAAGACTGTTTACTTAATCAGGTGAATTTGTCCTTAAAGCACTATTGAGACCATTCACAATACTGGTGCTTTATCTTGAACATACCTCACAGGTCCATAGTGCATATCAGAAAGGTCTATGATCCTGAAATTCATACAGACATCCATTGAGCCATTGCATGTGCCAACAAATTGGAGGCCATTAAAGCAGATGAATTTCTTGAGAAGGCTCATTAAATAATCATATACATAGGAGCATAATCTAGATGCTTTCAGTTTCCCTTGTCTGAAATTTCAGAACGTAAAAACCTGCTTTTCCAAGATCAATGCATCATCATACTTTATGAATTACATCTTATAATTTTAGCTTACTTACATGAAGGCCACATAGGGATTGAGAAATCCAAGAGACATGCCAAAGACATCCTGAACTGTTTTACTATGACCAACACCAACTGTCTTAACTCCAACACCGAATAGATTGCTCAATCTATGGGTTGTCAAACATTTTTCTGCTTCCCAGTGGAAGCCTTTAGAGATAAGAAGTTTCCTTTGACTGCATGGGAAAAGGCAGGCAGTAGCTTGGCATTACATGGTAGACTTTGTTGTGATAATAGACCACTTTTAGAATTATCTGGAAGTAGTTTAACTATAGGACTTATTAACACAAATAACTATTTGCTAAATACAACATATCACAAGTTCTGATAATCGATCATAGTCTATAACCTGCAGATGTTGAGTTGGAATAGTAGAATCTAATAATCATCACTCCTGAAAAAGGCTACAGAGTCTGAAGAAGATCATTATTTTCTTCTTATGAACTACAGTATAGATTCTTTGTAGTATGGGAAGTCCCTAGCTGAGAACACACACAAACATAAATCTTGCCAGCCTTGTCTCTTTATTCATTCTCATTAGATGAAAGTGTCAGACTGAATGTCCCCAAAAATTAAGGATTCAAAGTGATGCCACAAAGTTCACAATTTGAAATAGGATTAGTACAGATTTTTCAATATAAATGAAGAGATTTTCTTCTAGCTCCCTCTGAAAACATGAACATGCAAAAGGCTAGAATTATCAGCAGAAAGCTAAGAATAATCAGTATCAACTGAAGATGGACAAAAGATATAGATGCCACTGTATTAGTTCCACAGAGTAGACATATAATCAAAAAGCAAAACAGACTAATTTAAACAGTGTTGAATTTTGGAGGTTATATTGTTATAGAAAGAAAGAGACTTGTGAGGAAGTTCCTTTTTCTGTTAGATCAGAGTTGAACCTAAGTTGTTCTTAATAATGGAGCCTAGTACTTTAATTTGCTTTTAAACGAAACATATAATGGACTGGATTCACATTCAGCTTGCAATCCACTATTATTTCAGGATTTTTTCACAAGTACCATTGCCAGTCAGGTATCTACTGTCATATACAGGTACTTTTTGACTTTTGTTTCCTTGGATCTATTAAATTTCATTCTGTTACGTTGGGCTCATTTCTATGCTCTACTAAGATCAGTTTAATTATATTTCTTTATTTCTGAGTATTAGTTATACCATCCAATTTTCATTATTTGGAAATTTGATGAGTATTCCTTTTTTTCTTCATCCAAATAATCAATTATGATTTTGAAGACTGAGGGGTAAAGGACCAAGCTTAATATCATCCCACTTGATATCTCTGTCCAGTTTTATGAGGAACCATTAATGACTTGTAATATAGTGAATATTAACTGCTCTTTAATCAGATATTGATTATTTTTCCCCTTCTTTCTCATTAAAACTTACAGTTTTATATGAACTGTTTGAGATCTCTGGAACTGCAATAAGGCTTTGTTCTAGAAGAGGAAGAATCAAACTAACAATTTAGTATTCTAGATGCTCCTCACTTTGCTCTTAATTGGCTCCAAAAATCTCAAAAAATGTGGATACAAGATACAGTAATTGAAGGAAATAGATTTATATTAATATTCTCAAACATTATCTTAAATTTACCTTCAGTTTTTTTTACCACTGCAGAGAGGTCAGGAATCCCAGTGTTGCTAGGTGTTTGGGCCATGCTAAACTAAAAGTGATATTCTTCAGATCATCTGGTCATCTGTGAAGTATCGTGCTGAATACTATCTTTACTAGAAATTTTCTTAAAAATTGACACTAGTGCAAAAGTTGCAATAATTTCATGGAGAAGATGTGATGGTAAATGAAGATGCCCATCATTTCAAAGACCACTGAGACCATGCAGTATATTCCATATGGATTATAGATGTTGAATCACTGCTTATTATCACATTGCGAGTTACATTCCGAATTGTTAGTTCATTTATATGAATATCTGCTTTAAATGTGAAGAAACCCATTTAACAAATTGCAGGTTCTATATGTCAAAACAAGTAGTTTTAGTATTTTCTTCCTAATCCCTTCTGAAATTTAAAATGAAGAAAGAAAGGATTTATAAGGAAAGCAAAGAAGGATTATCAGATAGATTTACTTGATCAGGACTCCAGCATATATGTGCATGGTGTGTATCTATAATTGCAGAATTATCAGATCCTATAATCTAACAATTTAATTCATTTCTTTGAAAGATGGTGTATTTCTGTCTCTAAACAAAATGATTAACACACAAATGACTGACACATTTTTTTAAATCGTGCTATCATACCCTAAAGGCTAACATATCTTAAACATGTAAGTTAAACCTCATCTTAGTGGGTACTGGGTTTTGGCACCTTTATGAATTTCACTGAAGTATCAATTGTCTTTGTCTTAACTGGCTTGTTGATCATGCAATTGCATTCATAAAGGATAATGTTTCTTAAAGCACTCAGAAACTTGGGATCAATTCATTGCTATCTGCATCAGGATCTGAAACAGGGCTATCTTCTAATACTGTCATTCAAAAAGACCTTTAACATAGTATAACCAGCTAGAGCAGAAGAAAAAAGTATTATGACCTATGTTTTCTACATGCTCCTTGACACTTCACAGCTTCATAGTCTTCGCCATTTTAGTAGCTGATACATAAAGCTCTTACTGTATGTTTAGAAAGAAATACCCCCAATTCGGCTTGCTATGGAATCATCTCCCATAAAACTGTGTACTCTCCCTTTCAGATGACTTTCACCCTGCTCCTCAGTGGGGGTGGGGGGGGAGAGAAAATGGCTTGCCCAAATCTAAGAACCACTGACCTAGGGCTTCTACTGTTTCCTCACAAAATATCTGTTGAATCAATTAACAGCTCACACAGAGATACATCTTGTGCTAGACTTCTAAACTTACAGACAAATCATTTGATACATTCTAAGGTATATACAGATCTTATGTGTGTTAGGTACACATGCATTAACTAGATCCAGAAGCTTTATCTTAATTTTCATTTCACCATAACCTGTTCCATTTGCTAATATTAAAGTGAGAATGGGCTTATTAATTGTAAATGATCATAAAAGCCTGTTCTGCATCTCTTTGGTGAAAGGATTATGAATTGCCTGAGTGTTCTGTATTGTGTAAATGCTCTTTTTTTTGAAGGGGGGGGAGAAGCTTGGGAGGTTGCCTTCTTTTTAAATTAATGTATACACTCTGACCAGTTTCTAAAGATATGACCTCTGTGTGACCTCCTTTAACCTTCCTCTTAATTATTTGTTTGAAGACAGAGTAGTGTTCTCCTACTGAGAATGAAGAACCCTAATGCATTGCAGTTTTGTGAGTAAGAGAGAGTTGCAAGGAAGTGGAATGGGACATAAACAAGAGGACCACCAGATGTAAATAATAGAAAGTGGTTGGAAGTGAAATAAAAACTGAAAAAACAATTTAATTTACCTTATGAATTGCCTTATGAATTGAAAGTTGAAAAAGCAAAGGTCGGCAAGGCTCAAAGTAGAGGAGAATCTGTTGTGTGTTACCAGTCCCAGTACAGTATGTGCTTCTTTAGTTCTGTAAACCTTGCCATCTGCATACATCATTAAAAGCTCATTGAAAAGAAAACAGTCTTATCAGGCTTTTCTGCTAATCTCTTTTGGCATTAAGTTCAGCTGATAAAAGGCATGCTGGATGTAGAAGCTCAGGTCAATTTCAGTTTGGTCAGTGTGGCAACTTATTGGAAAGGAGCTAAGGAAAATGCTATCAAAGTTTTTTTAGTCTTGAAGGAATACAGAAATATGTAAGTCAGAATATTTTGTTTAACTAGAGTGGCAGAAATTATTCTCTATAAAAATGAACTATAAAAGCAGTAATTTATTCACTGAAAATTGCTTTTGACTAATTATAAATATTTTTTCCACACTTGAGGTAGAGGATGTTTGCCTTTTCCATATCATGTCCCAGCTGGGATATACAAACACATACAAGAAGTAGAGTTGTCTGGAAGTTGAGTTATGACAATTGGACTTCACTGCTTCTTCAGCCTTGAATAAGCAGCAAAATGTTTTGAACCAAAAAGAAAGAAGTCCAGTTGCCATGACTCAACTTCCAGACCATTCTACCTG
>NW_015386531.1:379599-384599 GCF_001527695.2 Protobothrops mucrosquamatus
AGACAGACAGACAGACAGACAGACAGACAGATTCTTCTACATGCATGTTTGTGTATCTACATATATAATATGTAGATATACACATATATACCTATCAAGGTTAAATAGAATTTATACATACAAAGATAAAATACCAAAATTCCCAATAACAAAAAATATATTATGGCCCTTTTCTTTTTTATTATCTTTTAGGGCAGTGTTTCTCAACCTTGACTATTTTAAGGCATGTGGACTTCAACTCCCAGAATTCCACAGCCAGCAATGCTGGCTGTGGAATTCTGGGAGTTGAAGTCCACATGCCTTAAAATTGTCAAGGTTGAGAAACACTGTTTTAGGGCAACTGTATACCAGCGGTGCTATAATAACATAATGGGTAAAACCCTTGCCCGGCAAACAAATGTTTTTTGGTTCACAATCACACTCAAGCAGAAATATGTGGAATTTGCCTTTTATTTCTTCCCTGAGTTTATATTGTGAACTATGCTTTAAAAAAAAAATAAGATCAGCAGTATATCATTTCAAAATCATTTTAATAATTCAAGATAGAAAATGATCACCCTCAATTCCTAAAGAGCCCAAATAATCTAGGAGCTATTTTGGGAGTGGAGTGAAGCCCTTTTACTTCAGTTAACTAGAAAATTGATGAAAACACGCACCGCTAGATTTTTAAAAGAAAAAGAAGAACAGAGGACAAATAGGAATCTTGGAGAGCAATAATATTAAAAAATAAGCTGGATTTCAAACTAGCAACCTTCTACTTAGAAGACAAATGTAATAGCCATTATAGTATTACAGCAATTTTAAAGGTAGATCTGAAAAATATTGGAGACTATAATAAGCACTGAGTAATTTGAAGAGCATCCCTGCCTCAGTGAAGTGGCTAATGAATTCCAGGTGTTAGCTTGTAAGAAATTGAAGTGCTTTATCCCAAATGGACAGGAACACTCAAGGTGATATAGCATGAAAAAGTGTACTTCAGAAGTGGAGGAGAAAAATGTGCCCTGAGGTCCCTTTGATGATGAGTGTGGAATTAATAGAGGGCAGCATCCCTCTAGAAATGTTTGCTGACCCATTCTGACAACAGGGCAGCCATGCAGTTAGATAAATCCTTGCTTTATCAATGCTCCTAATTATCTAATAGTTCTGTTTTCATTCAAGCAAGGTAGAAGCCCTCTTCAAGCCTTGCTGCAGAAAGTGTGGAATTGAAGCAGACCTGGTTCACTTGGAGACCTTGAGAGTAGGGCCAATGACGGCCCTTTAATATTTTATATTAATATATTTTGGTATATAATAAATGATCATATTTGTGTCCGTGTATATTTATATTAATATTTAATATATGCTACATATATTGCAGGAAAGTGGATTTGAAGTTGTGGAAGAAATGTGGTCTTTGCAGCCCAAGTGCTTAATGTTAAAGCAGATTAATTTGATAAATGAGTTTATCTGTATTAAATCCTGGCCTTATTTAAAGCTTGTTGAACATTTCTGTAAACTTGTGTGTGGTGTGCACTAATTCTTACTGAAGTTCCGTTAGACAATGGACATGTTTAGTATTCACAAGTGGGTTACACAGACCCTAAAGTTCATGCTTATTTGCATTTCTAATACTGGATGAAGCTTAAAATACTAATGCTAGTCCTTCCATTACACAGAGTGAGGTGAATGCCTCAGTCAGCTGATTTTCAGTATCTTGAAGATTAGGATTTTACTGCCAGAGGATACAGGACTATATGAAACAATCCTAACGTCTTGGGTGCAGCTTTTTCTAAGATATCACATATTTATAACTGTTAATGTAACATAGTAGGGAGGAATTATATGGTATAATCATATTAATTATGTTCAGTGTTATTTAAGAAAAAATATTTTGGGGCTTAGATTTATCATCATCTTTTTACCTTGTCCAATGCTATGGATGCTTTCTTTTTTTGGTCCTTTTGAGTCAGTGTCAACTAGTCCGTGCAATTTTCTTGTTTGCCATTATCTTTTTCCTAGGACTGAGAGAGAGTAACTGGCCCAAGGTTGTTTATTTTTTTGTCTTTGTACCTAAGGTGAGACTAGAACTCACAGTCTCCCAGTTTCTAGCCTGGTGTTTTAACCACTGCACCAAATTGGCTCTCAGGCATATGGGTTAAAACTCTGTCTCAATTTTGTATTTGTAAAATGGTGACTTTGGAAAATACAACGTACTAGGCATACTGCATATCCTCCAGAGTGGCATCTGTCCTGGTATATAAGATGTAGCTGCCAGATCAGGGCTGCCAAACTCTAGAGATGCCATCTGGTGGTCATCCTGAGTTTTGAAGTCCAGATCTGGTAGGCCTATCCAACAAACTACTGAAGGAGCACATCTTAAACCAAATAAATGTACAAATGGATATTGGATAAAGAAGCTAGGAAATTATTATTTCTTTAGTTGTTTAGTTTTTATTTACTTATAGAATGTATTTTTTATAAGTGTTAAAATAAACTGGCAGTTCTGGGGCCTGTGTTCACTGTCTTGAGGAAATCCGAGGGCAACCCTGTTGAACATCACTCTTAAGGTGCTGTAAAAGGCAAAGAATATGCATCAAAATAAAATAAAGTAAAATAAACGTACCTTGTAAACGATGGCATGAAGTAACCTACTCAATTAATTTTTGGAAGTGAAGAATCATTGTCTCAGGGTTAACTTGAACCAAGATTAACTGATGTGGGTTGTTACGCATTAACTTAATGGGGAAATATGCAAGCATTTATTTTTGAATTATCCACAAAATTAAATCCAGACTTCCCTTCCTAAATAATGGGTTTGCCTGATGTTCGGATGACTTCAGTGCTGCTTTAGTTATGGTACCTGATTGGAGAAGAAGTTATTTCAGGACTAATATTAAACACATGTACCTGCAACTCCCTCTTTCTGTCAAGTTGAAAGGTGCCCGAGTTTATGGTTGGAAGGTGCCCTGTGCTCTCTGCCCCTGGTGCCCCACTCTTGCTGGAAAGGTTGCCCCCAGCTGGCACTGACCTCGAAATGACCCTTGGCTTTACTGGCTGAAACTGCAGGAGTGGCAGAAGAGCCGGGATTCTGCCTGCTCTTACCGCTGCTACACTGGTGATAAAACTTCAGACAGCCTAATTGATGGCTTTGCTGACCTAACAATACCTTGTGAAAGCACAGAATAGCAAAGTCTGGTCCTCATTTATGGACAGCTGCAATGGTGGCTGAATTGCTAGGGCTGAAAAATAAATATGTCTTCTGCAGTCTTAGCCAGATTTCTGGCTGATTGAATAATTTTGCATTTAGAAATAGTGGGTGAAGTCAAGTATTCTGTTACACGCTTTTTTTAAAAAAAAAAATGCTTTAAAATCTCCTGGCAAGTTATATGATAGTCTTTTCTCAGGGTTGTTTTTTTTTTTTTTTGGTCCCTCTGCACTGCTGTTCTTCAGCTTTTTAACGGGTTCTAATGATTATTTTTTTTAAAAAAAAATAAACACTCAGCCAACAAATAGATTTCTATGCTTTGTGTTTTGTTTCAGGTTTATTAATGCCAGAAGAAGAATAGTACAGCCTATGATTGACCAGTCAAATCGAGCAGGCAAGTTTCAAATAGTATCTGTATTCAAGTCCCACAGGCACAAATTCTCATCAAGTTATTCTTTGGGAGTCCCTTCACCTGGTAAATAAATGCTTCAATAGGCATTCTGGGAGATTTTTTTTCCTTGTGTCCCCAGAATTCTGCTATAGGAAGCAACTTCGCTAATTGGTGCTAATTGGAGATTTCCCACCCTGACTCTACTGAAACGGCTTTTTATTTTCTCTCTGAATCAGTAATTGGGTACAAGTACTAGTGCCACAAGCAGTTTGTTTGACTGGGAGCACTTGAATTGCTCACTGCTTTTTTACATCCAATCAGCAGGACAATCTCATTTTCTTGCTACCCATAACTCCTCAGTTCATGCATCGCTTTCCTTGCTGTAAGGCTAGCTGTAAAACTCATTGTATCCATTCATTTGCTTTGACTATTCACAATATGCTACTAATTAATACCAGGCATGCTACAATAGTGGCAAAAATAAATTTTATTTCCTTTGGTTACCAGTGCATCAAATATTTTACCAAGAAAATTTTGGCAGCATATTCTCGCACAGCAATGATTATATATACGTTTAAAACTGTAAGGTTCTTTCACTTTCAGAGAGTTGTCATTTCTACAATTAAGTTATTGGATAAAACAGTTCTCCATGTGGTAATAACCAGGCTGCCACTTGATGGGATTTGCCTGCTGCTTTTCTTTAAAGGTCTAGAGAGATTATTAATCCTATGGGAAAAATCTTTATGAGTAGCACTAGCAGTTGATTTCTTTTCCATAACTAGGTGGCAGAATAAAAATCAAAGTAATTAACTCTGATTTTAAGAAAGCAGGAAAAAAAGCATCTTCAGTATATTTTTGTGTGTGCAAAAGATACAGAGAATAATATAAGTAGCAAACTTACAAACATTAAAAATGTAATAACTTGAAATTACTGTACAAACAACCATAGTGAGATACAAATCAAACTGCAAATCCCAAAAAGAAGCAGGGTAAAATATTGTCTTATAATAAAGGTAAGAAAATTATTTCAAATTTCTAGATGTTGTGCTATTGTTGTTGTTGTTGTTGTTATCCAACACAACATGCACACTTAATTCTAATCATGCAGTTAGTGCAGAATAGTGCAAGTGTTGTTTTTGAACGTGGTAGGTAGTATGTTATATATAGTGTTTCAGTACTGAGACTGGAACAATTGCTGATTGTTTGGTATGTCTTTTCTTCTTTTTCCTCTGTGTCCACGTTTGACTACAATCAGGTTTTCTTCTTGATCCTTCAGTGAGCCAAGGAGCAGCATATAGTCCAGAAGGTCAACCCATGGGAAGCTTTGTATTGGATGGTCAGCAACATATGGGAATCCGGCCTGCAGGTAGAACTCCATGCTCTTTCCTGGATCTCTAGCATCAGCAGGGTCACTTCACTTCCTTT
>NW_015386531.1:386603-422477 GCF_001527695.2 Protobothrops mucrosquamatus
AGGAGGAGGAGGAGGAGGAGGAGGAGGAGGAGGAGGAGGACGACGACGACAAAACGAAATTTGCTTTCTCAGCTAAACATGTCATAATAATAGTTCTTTAGTAGGAGAAAAATTACATGTAATAATGAAAAAGAATAGTGCCTTTATGTCCAGGTTTCTTTACTTCTGGGATACGTATGATTTTGTCCATGCCATAAAAGGGAGTTCTTTTATGTAAAAGACAAAAAGATCCATTCTGTATAATTTATCAGAAATTATAAATCTATAATTTCTATATCAGGATCCATAACATGATCTATGTAATTTTTGATAAGTTTATCATTAAGTATAATAGTAATGTTACCTTTTAAAAACATTGAATTTATACAGAGAAGTTGTGTTCATTTAGAATTACTTTGTTTCAAAATCTACTTGAATTTATGAATGGAGTAAAAAGAAATCAACCAGCCATTCTAATAAACTACTGTATGGGTTACAGAATATACATTTTTTCTTATTACTTTAAACCTTAATTCTAAAGTAGCAGCAGTTTGGTAGTATCGTGTCATAATAGGATTGAAAACTTTGTCCTAATATATTATATACTTTCAATCTTAAATAGTTGATCTTCAGCTACCATTAATTTTAATAAGTGATAGAAATAATCAGAATCTCACAGGACCATCTTTTACTACCTATATTGAAATAGAAAGAATGTATAGGGTAGCAAAGGCATTGATTTATTCTTCACAAATTGTGATATTTGACTTCATGCATGACTATTTCTTTAATGAAGGTGACATCAGTGAAATAAATAATGGTGCAAATCATCTTGAATTTCCAAGTTATTACTATGTATTTTTCCTATCTGTATCTTTTGATTCATAGCAAAATTGTCAAGAAAATTCTATATGTAAAAGATGGACAAAGCAGAGTGTTCTACATTTTTAAAAATACTAAAAAGCAAATCTGATATTTATGTTATGTTATGGTAGAAATCCAGTTAAAAGTATTTTTAAAAATATCCTTACGTTTGATCACACCGTTGTGTTCAATATTTAGTTCTGCTATGTATATTATTCCATGGAATGTTCATATTAAATGCAAACTAGAATATGAAAATCTGTAAACATTGGCAAAGAACTTCAGCTAAATTTAGATGGATGATTTGCAGTATCTGTTGTTTGTTCAGTTCTTTTTAGAGCAATCTGACCTTATTTATTTCCTTCTCTGTCTAGGTTTGCAAGGCATACCAGGGGACTACATATCTCAGGGTGGTCCTATGGGTATGAGTATGACACAATCAAGTTACACTCCTTCCCAGATGACCCCTCACCCTACTCAATTAGAACATGGACCCCAATCCATTCATATTTGCCAAGTCACTCCATCACCCAGCCATGATGATGCATGGAGGATCCCTTACCCATCCTGGAATGACCATTTCAGCACAGAGCCCCACCATGTTAAATTCTATAGAACCCAATGTCGGTGGACAGCTTATGGACATTCATGCCCAGATAGTATAAAGGAACTCAAGGAAAAAAAAATATTTTAAAACTTGTGAACTTTGACCAGATGTTGACACTTCATACGCAATTCCAGACAGCTGTGATTATTTTTTACTTTTATCATTTTTCATTAACAACAGAGGACCAATGGAAACAAGAACGGAAACATGAAATCATGGGCACACTGAAAAGAATTTATGCCCATGTAAAGATCCTCTGGGAAAAAAAAGACTCCAAGAGTTATAACTACTGTAGTATATAAACATAGGAACTAAGTTAACTTGTATATTTCTGTTGATCACTCCGTTATGTTGCCTCAGATAGTTTTAGAAGGAAAAAAATATCCTTGTTTTCCACACTATGTGTGTTGTTCCCAAAAGAATGACTGTTTCGGTTCAGCAGTGAAGTCGCTATCCCTGAAAGAAAACAATATATTTCAGACCTCTTTGGCCAGTGAGAAAAGAACTAACCTGGAGATGAAGACAGAATCTTGCTGGATCTTCCATCATTCAGAAGACAGTTCCATAAAGGCCTTGCCACCCCCTGGTTCTGTTCCTTCATAAATGTGTCCTTTAGTTTCAAACAGATCTTTATAGTTTGTGCTTCGTAAGCCCAAGATATTTTTGGACTCTTTTTTTCAAAGAGCCTGCTAATGAAGATTTAAAAAACAGAGCAGGAGCTTCTTTTAGTAATTCTGAGTCTTGGCTTTGGACAAGATAAATCTGAAGGTTGGGCAGCTTTCCTTAAGAAAAAAGATATTAATGGTCTTTGCACCAAACCTAGAACTCTATGATGAACTCCGAGCTTGAGAAAAAGCAAGAGAATACTGTAACAAACTTCGTACAGAGTTCAGTCTATTAATTGTTTCATGTTAGATATTCTATGTGTTTACCTCAACTGAAAAAAAAAGAATGTTTTTGCTAGTATCAGATCTGCTGTGGAATTGGTATTGTATGTCCATGAATTCTTCCTTTCTCAGCACGTGTTCCTCACTAGAAAAAAAAATGCTGTTACCTTTAAGCTTTGTCAAAATTTACATTAAAATACTTGTATGAGGACTGTGACGTTATGTTTTAAAAAAAAGTGTTAAGTCACAAAATGCGGTAATAAATATTTCATTTTTTGATTTTTTGTTAGACATTTGTGTTTTTAATGATTAGAACAATGTATTTTCTAGCGATAGCAAGAGCTATTATCTTGCATTTGTTGCATATAATAACTAAAATAAAACTTACCTAAATTTATAGGGCTTTATAATAGCAAATGAGGTTATAAATCCTTTAATGTGGTATAATATTATTAGAATTATGCATAACCTTTATATCTAGAACTAAACCATATATGTGTTTCCATATGTGTGATAAAAGGAAGTACATGAATAGTGGGGTTTTTTTTTCCAGGTTTTATTTCTGGCCTTAGCCTTAGTTGAACAAACCCATAACTGACTGTAATACAAAGCTTACAGACTATCATGTAGGATGAAATTATTAATGTTAGATCGTGAATGGATTTAATGGCTGATATAATTAATCATTGGAACAACTTACCTCCAGAAGCTGTGGGTGCTCCAACACGGGAAGTTTTTAAGAAGAGACTGAACAACCATTTGTCTAAAATGGTATATAGGGTTTCCTGCCTAAGCAAGGGATTGGACTAGAAGACCTCAACTCTGTCATTCTATTCTATTCTATTCTGTTCTGTTCTGTTCTGTTCTATTCTATTCCAAGTTCCAAACCATTTTATTTATGTAAATATATAACAATGATATCAAAAATAATCCTCTTTAAATGAGTAAGAATGGACAGTGGTTATCACTCATAATTATTAGGACTGTAAAAACATTTCAAAAGAATTGTTACATAATTCTACATGTTGCAAAGCACTTTTCTAGGATTTGCACAGCTCTAATAATTAGTCTGCAATTCTATGTATGTTTATACAGAAGTATTCTGTGTATCTTTCTTTTGAATATGTGTGCATAGCAATGCAGGCATAGGTATCTAAAATAAATTTTAGAGAACCCAAATACAAATTACATTATATACTATATAAAGTAGGATACAACAAATACTATCAGGTGGTTGCATTTCAGCTTATTAAGGTAAGATATGATTGAACCTTTTGTTTTCCTTTACAGGATACAGAAATCAAAATAGGAAGTCTCTAATTAACGTGGTTTATGTTTTGTCCACATTAAGAAATAATGGTTCCTGGTTTTAGAATTACCACACTAAATTATTAATGTTACTTTTAAAGTAATGTAACACAGATAACAGTAGTTTTTCATAGGGACAATATGGAAAACTCTCCTGGCCTAAAAAAAAATAGGCTGTATTCATGGCAGAAAAATTGATACGTTGGCTTTTTAAAAATGAGACCTAACAGTCAGAAGAAGAATAAACAGGTCTTGGTTTGTACTCATGCACATAGGGCCATGTAGCCTGCTCTCACATTGTTACTTTTTAACATGACATGATTTATTGAGACTAAGACTACAGTAAGTTTATAAGAACTGAGTGATACTGAATTCCACGAGTGTTATGGAATTCAGTGAGCTGGAAACAAAACAGTCACATGGATCTGGAGGAGAGGAACAATCCAGCTTTCTACCCATTACTCCATGTTTAGAGTATGCATGCCATTTAGGTGCCTGGTAGAAGGGCTTCATAATACAACCTCTTTTCATTGTAGGTAGATTTGCTGCAGAAAGGAATTTTTGCTGGAGTATATCTAATGTCATGAAACAGAAAGACGACAATTCAGTTAATAGGAAAAGTGTTACAGATAAAGAGTTCAATGATGGCCCAGAATATTTGCAAAAGTATCAGCCAGTTGCCCCACATCTCATAAGGAAGTGAAGCAATGTGCTTCAAGTGGTATGGCACAGGCAACAGGCATACAGTACATGAACTGCTTCTTTGGGAAGTTTTTGTGCCACCAAGAAATGGGGCACCATTTGTGTTCTGCTGCACATGGGCATTTTTTCTTAACTTGATTGGTAAAGATTTTAATTTGATTCTTTAACATATTAAAACAATTGCAAAACAACCTTTTGGTCTTAAAGTGCTGTACAACTGAAAAGGAATATTAAATCTTACTCAGATGAGGCAGTTCATCTATACTTGAACAAAAAACAAATTCTATATTAGATGTTAAATTTAACTTTCATTTAAACCTTTATGAATCTCAGTTCTGTTATTCAGTTCTTACATTCTTAGAAATATAAACTAAGCATTAAATTATTAGAACAATACCAAAACATTTTTCTTTTCTTTCTTTTAAATGAAACTGAAACCAAATGGTCGTATTTTAAATCAGATGTTGTGAGTGTTTTCTGACCTTGGCAAAATACAGGGTTTTCAGTGAAGATATTAAATTTTCCCAGCAAACGTACCTTTTTTAATTTTTGTAATGAACTAAAATCTTTTTATTCCTACAGCGTCTTTTCTCTCCATAGGTTCTAATCTGCATGAGCTATGTTGCTAGAATCTGAGCTGCACTATAATGTGAAAAGATTGTGCCATCTGAGGTTTACTATTTAGCATGGAGAGTTCTGATTTGGGTATATTTAAGAAATGTTCAGCTGTCAAAAGTGAAAGAAAATGGGAATAGTGTTTTGACAGCGGCACAGTGTTAAAGGAAATACTTTAGTCTAACTAAAATTGCTTACGTTCTGGGAAACGAAAGGTAATAGAAAATAGAAAACACCTCTTGTTTATTGGGGGGATATCTAATTTTCCATTTCCTTGAACAAACCAAGAAGACTCTGTAATCCTAGAAAATAAGAAATGTTTGAAACTGATCCATTCTTTGTTATGGAAGATGGAAGGAATCTTGACAAGGAAAACAGGAGTTTTAACTTCTAGCTGTTTTTGGTAGACTTCTAATGTAAAAGGGAGAAATGAAATTGGTTCGGGAACACATTTTTCTTCCTAGGCAAAATTATATATTCAGTTCATGTACAAAGCAAAATGTCTATGCAGTGAATGATGCAGTGTCATCTAAAAGTTTCACCAAATAAATATTTTAAAATTTAACATTATTTCTCTGCAGGCCCCAAATTCTCCCTTCAGACCTGATGCCAGGCTGCAATGCAATTTACGTCTAAGTAGGTATGTTTGAAATAGGTCTGTAAGGTTGCAATTTCCATATATTGCTAAAGAGAGCAAATACTCTGAACTTAGAAGGCCCCCCAAAATTGTATAGGATGTACAGGAAGGGGCTACTCTAAACCCCTAGAAGCTTTTGTGCCATGTGTGAGCACTGCTAAAAACACAAATCACAACATAATTCACATATAGCATCATATGTGGTGCGTATACAAATAAATAGTAATGAATAAATAAGTCTAAAGGCCATTAAGGGGATGGCAAGAAGAGAAAAAACCAGGACAGAAAGATCACAGTGCTTCTGAGAAATGGCAGGATACATTATTTGGTGTGTCCCTCCCCCCCTTTTGCTAAATGGGGAAAATCCAGTAGATCCAAAAAGAAGGATTTTTCAAGCTTCCTCTTTTGTTAGGAAGACAGCCCTGGCCTTTCTTTACCTCTGTATTAGTGTAGGACTAGGATCTAGGAAGCTCTAATTCCTCATACAAATTGTGGCTTTTTAAAGAGTTGCTAGTCTTTGCTTCTCCTCTACCCCACTGCCTTCTTCTTCTTCTGCATGTTCACTCCAAAGTAAACCTTGTCAAATTAAGTGGGTATCATTCTCAAGGCAGGAGAGTTATTAGAGTTGTAACCTGAGAAACAGACACAATTGAAGGGGGGGGGAGGAGGAGAATGGGGGGGGGAGGCTTTGAGAGGAGTTTCTGGCCAAGTTAAGTAGGGGGGAGAAAAAAAAAAAAACCCCACAGAGAGAATAAGAGGGGACTGGGTGGAGATGTTATAAAGCAGATTTTCATATTAATAGTTTAGGAGAAGTGAGGCAGAAGGGAGGTTGGTCTTCTGGGCAGGGTCCCTGCCACAGCCATGATGGATGACCCCAGGAGGAGACCTCCCCCTTCCTCCGGCAGCTTTAGGAGCCGAATAAACAAACACCTCCACCCTCTTTGCGAGCTTCTCCATTATGAATCAATTACCTCGCGCCCGCATTTTTCTTATTTGCTTAAATAAAGCACTCAAGAGGATTAAAGGGGTTTCTTTTTGTGTCTTACTTAGGGGAATAAATACCAAAAAAAAAAAAAAAAAAAAAAAAAAAAAGCCCTCGTCGCGGTGGTAATAATAACGGCGATGATGATTTCAGGTTGAGGCACTTCGCAAAGAGCTTCGCCCGCTGAGTTATTTGCTGGCTGGGGAGGCGCGGCATATTGTGCAATGGCGCAACTTTAAAAGAACGCCTCTCTCGAACTAATGGGTTTTGCATTACACGCAATTACTTAGAGAAAAGCAACGTCGCCCTCGAGTGCAGGCAACCTCGTTATTTAACTCCTGGAGGACAAAGCCGCCGGGGCGACGTTTCCCTCAATAGCCGGGACTGCCGTGGCTGAGGCGACGCTGAAGCGGGAGAGGCAGAGACCGAGACGCGGGGAAGAGCGCGCCCGGGCACAATGCTAGGCCGCCGCCCCCACCCCACCCCCGAAAGTTCAACCGGGAGGCGTTAGCGAGTTCGTTAGGATGCAGGCGTGGAAGCTGGGGGATCTTGGCGGGACGCGCGGCCTTTTCCCACTAGTGGCGAGAGCCTTGGGGGCGCTTCAAGGTGTTTCTATGGCTACCCCGCGCCTGTGAGCGGGTTGGATGTGAGGGTGCCCGAGAGAAAAGGCAGCTCCTGGGTGATCATTTATCAATGTCACCCACATAATGATTCTCTCCGCAGCCCTCTATTGATGAGGATAATTACATTAGCTCAGAGTGACTGATCAATGAAAACCCACCAAACAAAAAACTTCTTTGCTCTCGCCTGCAATACAAAGAGAGAAGCAGAATGACAAACACCCCCACCCCCCACCCCCAACTCACCCAGTCACCCCTTTCCTCTCGGCCAATGGATTTCGGATAAAATAAGGAAAGATAGATAGATAGATAGATAGATAGATAGATAGATAGATAGATAGATAGATAGATAGATAGATAGATAGATAGATAGATAGATAGATAGATAGATAGATAGATAGATATAGATATAGATCTCAGCCGGTCGCCCAACGGCGAGGCTAGTGGTTTGTTTTGACTTAAGTTACCGTTGTTGTGGTTTTTTGTGTGAAAACGCTGGGCGCAGAAGGGGTGACCTCCATTGTTTTGCGGGCAAAGTGCCTTCCAAGCGTCCAAAGGCTCTGGGGTCTGAACCTCTTTACTCCGAAGTAAAGCCTTTTGTTGGGCTTGGTACTTTTAAAACGAGGTGCCTGCGCGTCTGTCTCTTTTCTGCGGGTGTGCATTGGGACGGGGAGGGGGGGGCGGTTAGTGAAGGAAGTTGGAAAGATTCAGCCCTCCCTGCGCTCGCCTTTGTCTGGCTTTGAAGCGTTCGAGGACAGAATCACCTTCGCTCTCTGATTCCACCCCCCCACCTCCCCCTCTTTTTGGGGGGGTTTAAAGATCCGGTTGTGAGTTCACCGATGAATTGCGGGGTTCTAGCGGCCGGCTGGCTTTTGGGGCCGGTGCAGAAGAAAATCGATATTTCTTGCATTGGATTCGAAAGTGACTGGGTGTTGTTTATACTTGTGAGTGGTTCAAGGCGTCGGGACTGTTACAGAAACGAAGCGCCTTCGTCCCCGGCTTCAGCTTGGGACCTTACCTGAAGGCGGGACTGGGGGGGGGAGGGTGGTCCCAGGGAAGGCCGGGAATTTGCTCCCGCGTCCCAGAGAGGATGTTGTGGGCCGCTTGTGGCAGCTGCCTGCCCCCTTCCCCCCAGACTTCCCAGCCGCCCGGATTGTGGAAGCACTGGGGCTATTTACCCGAGGAAACGTCGAAAGAATAGATTAAGGACGAGGTCGCTTTCCTGTAAGGGTGCAAAACAACACACGTGCCGTCCCCCCCCCCCCAAAGCTCCTCACACCCTCCCAAGGGTTGCTTTGCACAAACGTGCACGTGTCTGTATACACTCCCACGTTCTGGTGGTGTATTCCAGAACGAAAGGTGCCTTCCTTTTGCCAAGAGCGCTGCGATCGCCAGGAAGCTTTAGTCCCCAATTTCAAAACCTCTGGCTTGGCTGCCCTGTCCCGCGTGGAGGAGCGCGGTTGGTGGAAGTTCGTAAGGCGGTGACTGCGCCCCTTGGCTTTGAAGGGGCAGCCAAGTCAACGCGTCCTCAAGTAAGTCGGTGCGGAGGAGTTTTTCGCCCGGGGTGGGAACGCGGGGCAACGCCTTTCGCTCCCTTAAGCCGTTATTTCTTCCGGCCTTCCCCCTGCAAAAGGTCTCGGACTGGGTCTGCGAAGGGAGGTCCGGAGGAAAAAGGGTCTCGCCGCTAGGCTGCAACACGGGGGGGGGGGAGTGTTAAAGCGCCACTGAGCCCGCAGGAGATTTGTTTCTGGGTAAAGCGTTGTAGAAAAGATTGTACTGGTAAAACGAGAAGTAAAAGAGGTAGGGATTAATTGTGATGGGAGTCTGGTTTGTGATTTAATTGAATTGAATTGATGGGCTGCTGAGTGCAACACACACACACACACACAAACACAGAGAGAGATGTTTCTGTACTTTAAACTTATACCCACCGGTGTAGAAAGGAGGAGATTATCTTAGTGAGGAAATGCCACTCCCCCCCCAAAACTTTTTGTAGGCCTCTTTCTCTGCATCTTCCATCTGCTGCTGGACAAGGCCCAGACCTTCTTGGCATCTCTGCTGAGCGCACACACACATACACACACACGCGCGCGCACACATACATTTTCAGCTAAGTAACTCTTTCCTAATTTCCCCTAGACACCCCACTGGCAGAGCTATTTATACCCACTTTCTCATAAGTAAACTAGCTGGTTTCGATGCCGAAATGCGCCTGCTTTGCCGTGTAGCCTGAAAACCAGCCTCTTCTTTCCCTCTTTTCCTTAAAGGTGCGCAAATCGACTCCGTTTGGTTGGGCAGAAATAGCCGAGAAAGAAAGAAGAGGGGCGGTTCTCCTCTATTTTAAAAGAAACAAAAGCTTGGTCGAGTTCACCCAGCGGAATAGGTTTTAAACTCAACTTTAATAAAAAAAAATGGGAAGCGGAGTGAGCAGACCGGTCTGCGACCCCTGTTCCCACCCCCCCCCAAACAAATGGAGGCGACTAAATTGGGGAGGGGGGTCCTCTCCTGAGTTGGAAAAAGGGAGCCTGCCTAGAGGACTTTTTCCTGCGAGTCTGGTTCCCTAACATAGAAACATTTTCAAATCTATGAGCCTTGAATGGACAAATACTTGCTATCAATATGGGACATGGGCCAGTAGCAAAAAAGCTTGTATGGGAACTCTGCTGAGGCGGTGGGAGAAACTAACGATGTACCGCGGGTTTGCCATTACTGGGCAAGGGAGAAAAAGAAAGAGACCCTTTCTGATTAATAACTAGCAGGGTAATGTTGAGGGCTTTTTCTGCCCGATTGCCTTTTTGAATTAGAGCCGATTTCTTCACACTTCAATAGGGCCTGTCTCCTTTAAAATGACTGACAGATCTCTCTCTTTCTCCTTTTTCCTCCTCCCTCCCTTTCGCTTTCCCTGAGACTTAATGATGTAAATTTTCTAATTAGCTAAATCACGTTGCTTAGAGGCCTTAATATTTACTGGGACAAAAAAAAGGTGATAATAATTCCTGATCGAATGTCTTCAAATAGCCAAGAAATAATGTCAGGCTTTTTTTCAAGCGAGGGGGGGAGAGGAGGGAAAGAGGATTAAAGTGGTTGCGGAAGGGCGTTAAAATATCAGTAAAAACGTGGCTAAACTTAAGCCTCCAGCATGCTCCCTCCCCCCCCCTCTTCCCTTAGAAAGAAAGAAACGCTGGCTTTTATTTTTCAATCAACTAAGATTTAATTAGGAGCCCCCAGGCCGGACGATCTGATATTTTCTCATTAGTTTCCCATCAGTAATCTTGAGTGTTAGATTGGCTTAAAGGTTGTCAACATTTGACCAATTTTATTTAAGGGAAAAGAAACCGCGCATTATAGCTCCGGGACCTTAGATCTGAAAATAAATCCTGCCTGGATCAGCGGAACTAACAGGCGAGAAAAAAATAAATGTTGACAACTTATCGTTGGATTTAATAAGTTGCATAATGCCTAAGTATCGAAAGGGCGGGAAATCGGGGAGCCCCCCCCCCCAGGTCCGCTCAGCGCTTTGCAGAAGTTCGCAGCAGCTGCTGCAGCCGGGCGCGATCGGGATCCGCCTCTACCTGTCGCCACCGGGTGCGAGCAAGAGAGGGCGGAGGCGAGCTCGAGTTACCAGAACCGCAAAACCCTCGGAGGGCTTGGGAACCGCAGGAGTCTTCCGCCCTCCCCGCGCCGCTCTGTCCCACCCTCTCGCTTTCCAGCGCGAGAAAACTGAAGCGTTTTTCCCTCGACTCTGGCCAACGAGACACAACGTCAGAGCGCCCCCTGCTGGCACAGGGGATCGGAGAGAAAGCTTCAGACTAAAATACACTCGCTCCCTCACGAACTAAACACACACACACACACACACACACCGCCTCAACTATCTAGGAGATTTCCTGCCTTGGCTGTTGTTGCTCGGGAGAAAGCAAGCAGGCAGCCTGCCCTGTGTGGCCAGCCGGGCGCTGAGCTTCCCCCTCGGCACCGGAGGATTACAAATGCAGGGCAAATCCTTCCAAATCTCCAGATTACGTTGCCTAACTACATCCCCCAACATCCCCTGCCAGGTCTAACGGGGGGCGGGCGGGCGGAGGAGGAAAGGGTCAAATGCATATGGGAGGGACCTGGTTAGAGATTTGGGGGGGGTGTTTTTTTTTAAGGCGTCTGTCTGAGAGGGGTTCAGATAATGAAAGAAATTTTAAAAAACTTGCCAAAAAAAAAAAAGAAGCCAAGATCTCCATTCAGCGAGTGGCCTTCCCAAATGCCTTTGAGAAACGTTACTTTTCCTCGGAGTTGAACGCAGACCGGCCTGCTCCTAGTTGTTACCTGCTCCTGGCCCTGGGTAGAGAAACGCAAAGTGGGGGACACGGCGTCCTCCGCCCCCTCCCCCAAGCGCCCCTTGTTTGTTCGCAATATAGAGCCCGACAGGGCTTTTTAAAGAGGTCGTCTCTGGCATAAAGGCTATGCATTTATTTTAAGGGTCCCGCATTTTATATCATTTTATACTGCTACTACGAAATGCGATAATAAAAAAAAACCAAAAATCTGTGAGGGGCCGAGAAACGTGACAGCGGGAAGCTGGCTCTCCGTTTATTCAGCGTGCGTTGGCTATCCGTTAGCTGTATGATCTTATTATAGGCAGCTGCATGGAAACCCCCATTAAGACCTCTCCCCCGCCGACCCCCCCCCCCCAGCCCAACCCAAAATAAATATCGGAAAGAGGGAAGGAAAGCTTTTGCATTCCTCAACGCTCGTCGTACTGGACAGAAAGTAGCCCTCTTAGCTGCTCAAGAACCCACTCAGGGCCGCAGGAAGCCTAGAATGAAACAATTCCGAGTCATGTCCGACAGGGTCGTGTGTGGAAACGGGCCGATCCAGCAGCCCAAGGGGTTTCAGCGGGGACCCTTCATCGTGGCACTCGCGTCCCCCACTACTTGCCACAAATTTAGGATATTAGATTTCCAGATTAGATTTGACAAATAACCCCGCTGATGTTCCTTCGTGGCTGAAAAGCCTGTCTCAGACCTCCCTCTCTCCACAAGCACCCTTCCTCCAAAAGAGTCCTTCTTCGCGTAGACTCGAATCGAATAAATGTAAATCAAAATAAAAGAAGTCAGTGCTGATGAAGTTTCAGAGGACGGGGCAAATCCTCAGAGATCCTGGGACTTTCAGAGGTAAGGAAATAGCGGGCCAAAACCCCTGGCTCTTTCTCTTCCCTAAAAGAGGCAACCCTACGAATCCAGCCGCTTTCTTGCTCCAGCAATGCTGGAGAATCCCCACCTTTGCGGGCTTAGAGACTGAGGATCTCTGGGTGTCTTTGAGGGGTTTCCTCGAATGCCTGTTTTCAAGGGGTGCGGCTGAGTTGCCCCCTTTCTGGAGATGCTGCAGCTAAAAGGGAGAAGTAGCGGGCTGGAGCGGTTCACGTTGGAAGGCGAGGGAAGGCAGCCAAACAGTTTAACGGCACAAATAAAAGCATAAATCACCTGCCTTTAAAGAGACACTCGGGCCACTGAATAAACTCAGGTACAGTTAAATATTTATAGTTTTAAAGGGTTATTTTGTCTGCTTTAGGAGCAGAACCGGCAGGTTTAGTAGGTTTCAGGGTATAAAAGCGAAAGACAGACACAACAAAGCGAAGCAAAAGAGATCTTCCTTTCTTCTTCTTCATTTTTTTTTTTTTTTTTTGGTGGCGGCGAAAAAGGACAAAAAGCGTCGGGTTTTATTTATTTATTTTTATGAGGTGTAGATGGGAGGAGCGGAGGAATTTATTCCAGCGGCAGAGAGAATTTCTCCCCCTTGAAACAAAGGCATCATTTCCATTGCAAATCCCCCTCCCGCCACAGAGAGCGGGGGGGGGGGAGGGAGCGCAAACAACAATATTTATGAGAAAGGCGCTCATAAAATTAATGTACCTTACTTTTTAAAAAAAAAAAAAAAATCAAACGCTCCTTGCCTTGTGCCACTGCCTTAACCATAATAATAATAATAATAATAATAAAAAAAGTAGGCTTCCTGACAGTCTTGTCAACATCTTAAGTAAATTATCCCAGCGATGGTCTTTAGAGGAGCAGCTCCCTTCCTTCCTAGGACACCTCCTGGTATTAATCTTAGGCCAGTTGAAGATTATGAGGGAAAGGGGCGGGAGGGCCTGGGTATGTGGGGGAAGGGGAAATACAAGCCGCCTTCGTCTCTGCCTTGCCTTGGCTTTTCCTGAGCGCAAGCGGCCCAGCGTAAGAGGGTGGAAGGCCGCAGGGGGGTGGGAGGGGGGTGTCGCCGGGCTCAGCTCTCCGGCCTGGGCGACGGTCTCCTCCGGGGCACGAGGGGGGGAAGGTTGTGAGCAGGAAAAGGGACAACAGGGGCTTCATCTGCAGACAGAAATCGGGAGGATCCGAGGTGAAAAAATGGCCCGGATTGGCTTTGGTAAAAGGCCTCCCTTCCCTTTTGCGACTCCCCCTTGCATCAAACTAATTTATTTGCTATACCTTTTCACTTAAAAAAAAAAATCACCGCGCTCTTGCAGCGCAGTTGTGCAATAAACAAGAGAATACGATCAATACGCTTAGTGTTGTCGGGGATACGAACATCTCACAAAATAAAGTACGTCGGGGAATTCTTGTTCGAATATCTCGTTTTGCTTCCTAAACAAAACAAAACAAAACAAAAAACCAACACACCACGGTGCCTCTCTTTCTTTAATTTAATTTCAAATAGCCGGAAGATAAACTATTATTTCAGCTAGATATTTCCCAGCCACTTGGCTTTTGCACTGTCAACGGGATCCAGAATTCGATGAAAATTTTGTGATTGAATCGCCGTTCTAAGTAGGTTTATCGGAGACTCAGCCTTACTGAAGTTAGCCAGATCCACTGCCGAGTAAAAGTGCGGGCTAAAACAAGTCCGGGAATGTCAGAAGGCCGGATCCCTCCTCTTGGGCTTCCAAAAGGGCTGATTTCTTTGGGAAGCGCGCCGAAGGCACCAACGGCCGCCTCTGGAAGAGAAGTCGGCCAACTCCTGGGAGCTGGGATAGGGCCGAGAAAGGAGGAGGGGTTGGAGTTGACGCCTAGCGGTGATTGAAGACCTGGAAGGCGACTTCCTGGAACCGGCTCCGATCCCTAGGCCGGCATCCGGCACACCCGCACGAAGAGGAGCCGGCGCGAAAAACAAAGCCCCGCGGCCAGGTAAGGGCGGTGCTGGCGGATTGCGCAGCCGGCCTTCCCTCCCGCCCTCGCCGCCTTGACCTCGCCTTGACCTCAGCCGGGAGTGAGTGGAAAGCGCCTTGGCCTGGGAAGCCCCGCTAGCCGGAACTGGGCCATGTCTCTCCCGAGAGGGCAGCCTCTTTCGGAGGAGGCAGATTCCGCTCGCACCCAGCGGGACCCGGAGGCAGTCCCAGTCCTCGGGTCTGAAGGCCGGGCTCGGTGCTAGGGACGCCCGTCCTTCCTTCTCACGAAGCTGTGGCGCGTGTGATCTCCCCCTCTCCTCCTTCGGATGGTAGTTGAGTGCAGTGATCCTTCAAGCACAAGCATCGAGGTCCCCGGAAGCCCCTTTCTCAAAATCTGGGAAGCCCACTCTGGACATGCTCAGAGACAAGCATTCGTAAATGGCCCCGCAGCCCGGTGACTTTGGCGCGGAAACCAAAGCACAGCCGGTTTGGAAACAAACGCAGTGAGGGTTTTGAACCCATTTAATATACCCAGAAGCAGCGTCGGGCAGGTGGCCTCCAGAGCACTCCTGGCTGCATATAGTTTGCCTTGTGTGCTGCACCCAGCAGGGGAGCCTTATAAATGAGCTCCTCTTTCAAGTTGTGCCGTAAGAAACTACTGAGGTTCACCCCCTTTCCCAAATTCGGCTGAAATAAAGGGCGCCGAGCAGTTCCCGTTCATTTAAATGGGACCCACGTTATGTCCGGTGTGCGTGGGGTTTGCCTTCCGAAGCAACCTTCTCACAAACGGGATTTCTTAAACACCCCTCCCCAGGGGTCGATTTTTCTGTTTCTCAGGCAAAATGGAAGAATTTGGCGACACTCCAATTTAATCCCATTGGAAAGCCTCAAACAGTCGTTTAAAACCAAAGGTTTGGTGACCGTTGTTACCTCGATAAAACTGGCTTTAAAAACTAACAGCTTTGGTTTAAATTACTTTTTTTTTTTAGCAGAATGGACGCGGCTAGACGGTTCGCCTTAACGTCCGGGCCAAAAGCGAGCAAAATGAGCGAAAAAGCGGAAGGCAAGACCAACTGCGCTGATCTTACGTAAAGCCTCGGGGCGTTTCAGGGCACCTAACCGCTCGGTTTTATTACTCATCTACTCTGAAGTAAGCCCCTGAGAATTGAAAGGGGCCAATTCCTAAGAGTGTGTGTGTGTGTATATGTGTGTGTGTAGCATTAGCAGCCTGCGTAGGATCGGGCTCAGGAGTAGCGCGCATCCCCAGGAACCAAACTCTTGACCCGCGCTTTCCTTCCAGGCGCCGCCGGCTCAAAGCGAGGAAGAAATCCCCCTTCCGGCCCCTTCGCGAGAGAAGCGAAGGCAGGGAGTCCCGCACCTCAGGGAAGCGTTGGCGGGAACCTCTCTCCTACGGGCCAAAGGAAGGGGCAGCCACCTGACGTCAGAAAGCCACGTTCTTATCTGGCCAAGCGGCTCTTAGCCAAGCGACAGCCTCGCAGGCTCTGAAGCCTCTTCATCTGCTACCTTTGCCTGGCGACGTTTAGCTCTTCTGAGCGGAAAGAGGGAGGGATATTATTATTATTATTATTATTATTATTATTATTATTATTATTATTATTATTATTATTATTATTATTATTAAATACTACTACTACTACTACTACTACTACTACTAATAATAATAATAATAATAATAATAATAATAATAAAAAATTATTATTATACGTTGTCGTTCCCTCTCACCTCGCGGCCAATCCCGAGCTTCCTCAGGAGATCGCGCTAGCGTCCCTCAAAGGAAGGCAAACAATACCACGGGTGGGAAGAAAGAGTTAAAAGGGCTCCTTTTCCCACGAGAAGTGGCGGCGGGGGGGGGGAATGACAGGCGAGGTCAGGTGCCACCTTGCTAAAAGCCCTGTTGCGCAGCGTCTGCAGCGAGGAAAGAAACTCTCGGCTTTTGTTCTAGGGAGGAGCAGCGCCGGGGAAGCTTGCCAGTGCGAAGCCGCCTCCCGCTTTCGAGCGGGCAGAGTCGGACGGTCCCCTAAAGCCTCCTCCTTCCTTCCCCGGCAAGCGACGCGCGTCGAACGGGCCAGCCGGACTGTGCTTCCCCGCGTGCTCGCCCTCCGCCTCGCTCACCGGCGATATTAGGGCGCTGGCGTCGTTTGCAGAGCAGCCGGGGAGATCCAGGTCCGGGTCGCTGGCTTATTCTTCCCCGCTGGTGCGCGGAGCAAAGGGTTGACCCTGGCACGAGTTTCTCTGGGAGGCGACAGTTTGGAGCAGCGCCTCCTTTTCTCGAGCCCTGCTCTGCTTCAAATCGACCTCCCAGCTTTTCTGGGGTTGGGGTTTTTTTTTGGGGGGGGGGGGTTTAAAGAGCACGGAGTGGCGCGAGACAATGAAGCAACCTTTCCATTTGTGGTAACAAGTAGCAAAAAGTGCAACCAAAAGCCAAGGCGGAGCTCTGAGGTTGGGGTTAGGAGGTTTCTGCCTGCCAACCGTGTGAGCAGAGGCACCCTGGAGCGCTAACCAAATTAACAAGGTGGCAATTAGAGATAATGGCAAGGCGGAAAACCCACATCCTCATAGCTGCTGGAGTAGTGAACATAAATCAAATGGAAACATGCCGTGACCTTAGGAAGGGTTTGCTGTGGTTGGGGTGGTGAACGTCTCTGCACTCACGATATGAATGAGGGGTCTAATGGGAAACCTGAAACGCCTGGGCAGCTGGCTCTCATTCTGGGTTTAGAGAGAAGAAACACTGGTCAAGCCAGAGTGACCCACCTCCACGGCTACCCACTGAGATCAGCAGCAAAGCTCTTTGCTCATGATTGACTGGGGATAGGGGTTTCTTTTTTCCCCTGATGTGTGTCAAAACCTCAAGTCAGTCTTTGAGTCCTTCCTCACCACCGCCTGAATTAGTCCCAGCAATTTTTTTGGGAAGGTTTTTCGGAAGCAGTTCACTATTGTTTCCTTCCTAGAACTGAGAAATAGAGACTGGCCCAAGGTCGCCCAGCTGGCTATGTGCCTAAAGTGGGACTAGAACTCAGCGTCTCCCATTTTTTATCCTGGTGCCTTAACCAGTGTTTCTCAACCTTGACAATTTTAAGGCATGTGGACTTCAACTCCCAGAATTCCACAGCCAGCAATGCTGGCTGTGGAATTCTGGGAGTTGAAGTCCACATGCCTTAAAATTGTCAAGGTTGAGAAACACTGCGAAACCATTACAGTACACCAAACTGGCTCTTTTGGATTTCTACCCAGTTTCAAATCCCATCTGGGTCACAAGCACACTCTAAGTAGTGGAAGAAAGTTCCTTTGAGATCACTGGGATTTACTCTCAAACAAGTAAGTGGAAGTGCAGCTACTTATTGTGACTGGATGATGTTTGTTGGAACAATTTGAAAATAAGAGGAGTGAGTAGGGCTGCAACAATCAGGAAGGCCACTAGATGTCAGTCAAAAGGTGGGATTATTTTCTGTCTCATTGCTGCATTCTAAACTTTTGCAGGCAAGATAGCAATTGGCATTCTATCTCAGGGCTTTTCAACCTTTTCACCCATTGTACCACTTTTAGGATATGGCAATATCTGAGTACCACCAGTCGCCTAGCAAGGTGTCAAAAACTTGATGACCAAAAAAAGGGGGGGAAAGTGATAAAGTACAGGTAGTCCTCGACTTACAACAGTTCGCTTAGTGACTTTCGAAGTTACAATGGCACTGAAAAAAGTGCCCCCCAAGCCACAGCTGAGCAAGACACCTGCCTGCCCGCCCGGCCGTGCTCTTCCTCCTGTCCGAGGTTTTCATTGTTGTGAGCATTTCTGTTGAGGATTGGCAGTGGGGGTGGGGTGGGGAGTGTTTGGTTTTTATTCCCCCCGTCTGCTGGGTGGTTGCAGCAGGTTTTGGTCACTTCACATGACCCTGGGACACTGTGACCGTCATAAATATGAATCAGTTGCCAAGCATCTGAATGTAAATCACAAGATCCTGGAGATGCTGCAGCATTCCAGCTGATCGGCGCTTCTTCTGGGCTCAGCAGAAGCGCCAGGATCAGCGCTGAGCTCCAGCTGGAGCCTGGCGCTGATCCTGGGGCTTCCACTGAGCCCTGACAGCCCCGAAGAAGCACCGATCAGCTGGAAAGCAGCACTGATCCTGGTGCTTCCGCTGAGCCCTGACAGCCCTGCAGCTCCAGCCATCTCTCGCTCAGGCTTGTGCGGTGCTGCCACCGGTTCAGCTCATTCCCCTCCCCCGCTACCACTTTTCTAGGATGGTCGCGTACCACCTGCCAGGTGCCAGTGTACCACAGGTGGTACCCGTACCACTGGTTGAAAAGCCCTGTTCTATCTCATTTCTGCACCTGTAAAATAGGAATATGTGAAACTCTATCCAGCACTCTGGTGACCTGAAAAGTGCATAAGAAGAGTAGGATTTTTGTGGCATATAAAGTAGGACTGTCTGTCTAACCTGCAGAATGCCAGATAACCATTATATGGGTTTTGGTACTATTTTTCTGCCTTCCAGTAACAGTTTGGACTTTTGCTACCCAGACCTTGTAGACTAGCGGTGTCAAACTCGCCAAGTCACATGACGTGGCGTGGCGTGACCTAGCGTGACATTTTCCCCATTGCCAGAGCTGGGGTGGGCGTGGTTTCGGCATGACGTATCCGGTCCACGGGACGGCAGTTTGACACCCCTGTTCTGGACCTAATAGCAGGTGCAAAGATGGTCATTTTCAGAGCTTTGTTTTTTTATGGTGCAGTAATCTGTGTGAACCTTTAGTGGGCGGAAAGGAATATAACCTTTGCAAGGAGTAGCCAGCTACAGTATATTGTAACTCATGGATACCTTTATCATGCTTGCCTTGTCTTGCCTCCATTTCCGTTGGCGTCTAGTGAGGAACTGTTCTACAACATTTGAAGATAAGCTATTTCCGCCTGTCTTATGTTTAGATCTTTCTGTCTTGATTGTCTCTCATAGACTGTCTCTTGATCATAGCTGCGGTTTAGGTTTTTTTTCTTTTGATGAATACATTAAAAAAAAAGCAATCAACCACAAAATGGGTATAAAATATTAAATAAAAATGGGTAAACCAGGGGGGGCAAAGTTGCTGCTCCTTTTATCAAGACAATAGTCTTGGCTTGTGCGTCAAGAATTCTAAGACCAGAGGAGATGCTAAGGGCCGCTTTGCTGCATCCTTTCGTCCACTTTATGTGGAAGCAGCCTGAGATTTCTGTGAATGGAGCGCCTTTTAACCCAAATGTCTGAAAGGCAGCTATAGAGTTTAGATTTTGGATAACTAGCTAGTCTGTCTGATAATTATTTCATTGTAACCTTCAATTAGCTAAAATGGTTTCTGTTAATGAGAGATAATGCCTTAAATATTTATCAGCAGGTTTGCATTACCTGGCAGCGATGCAAACAAAATAGTAAATTTAGTATTCATCTAGGTCACGGGTAGTCAACCTTGGCTCTTTTATGACTCGTGGACTTCAACTCCCAGAATTCCTGAGCCAGCTAAGCTGGCTCAGGAATTCTGGGAATTGAAGTCCACGAGTCATAAAAGAGCCAAGGTTGACTATCCCTGATCTAGGTAGTTGCACTTCTGATATGTATTTTGCCTATAATATTTTGGTGTCTTTTCCTCCAATAAATTAAAGCAAACATAACATAAAATAATGAACACATCTCATAATGGACAATATGCCTTTTTTTTCTTACAATTTCTCTAAATTTGCTATTTGAGCTGGCCTCATTCTTTCCTAATGGAAGGGAGACCTTCTCCCCTTCCCTCAGTCACAGAGGGAGATGCAGAGGTTTATAATAAATTACTCTTTCAAGGAAGAAATGGGTTGGAGCTGTGGAACCCAATTCCTTTCCTGGTGGTTTTTGCACCTTTCAAAGGTGAGAGCAGGCTCCTCTCTCTCTCTCCTTCTTACCAAATATCCAACTTGTCTTAAAGATGACTAATATGTCAAGGGTGCCATTTCAGCTGATGCCTAACTGTTTAATTTTCCACAGAACCATCTACTTTATAGAAGTGTGATTCAGTTGATACATTTTTAAAATGTTTTATGTTCAGTGCTAGAACATTTATTTGAAAGTAAACTTATGGAAGTCATTTTTATTTATGTACTGTAAAAGTAGATAAAGTTCTTCAACTAGTCTTCATTTACCCTCAGTATGCATATACGGCATAGTGAGAAATAGGTTTAAAAAGATGCACTTCCTTGTAAGTATGCTATCTTGATAGCTAATGACTTGCATATTTTGTAATTGCTATTTATCAGAGCCTATTTAGAGATACGATTTTCTCTTTAAAATATATTTAATTTTATTAAAGTTTAAACAGGAAGATTAGAAACTAATATAAGCTAGATGTAAAGTAAGAAAGAGAAAAGAAAAAAGAAATTAAAGCAAAAGCTAAAAGTGCAAGAGGGAAAAAAATTAAAAGATATAAAGAAGTGGCTTTTGCTCTTCTTTGCTCTTCTTTACACAGTTATAAATACAATTATAAATTTACTTAATAGAAAAATTTGGGGTAGATAGTACCACCACCAGATGGATCCGTAGCTGGCTGACTGGCCGTACTCAGCGTGTGGTCCTCAATGGAACTGCATCTACATGGAGGGAAGTGTGTAGTGGGGTGACCCAGAGCTCTGTTCTGGGCCCAGTGCTCTTCAACATCTTCATCAACGATTTGGACGAGGGAATAGATGGGGAAATCATCCAATTTGCAGATGACACCAAGCTGGCAGGAATAGCCAACACTCCAGAAGACAGGCTTAAGATACAGGAGGATCTGGACAGACTTGAACACTGGGCGCTATCTAACAAAATGAAATTCAATGGTGAAAAAAGTAAGGCTCTACATTTAGGCAAGAAAAACCAAATGTACAGGTATAGTATAGGGGGTACCTTGCTCAATAGTAGTAACTGTGAGAGGGACCTCGGAGTCCTAGTGGACAATCACCTAAATATGAGCCAGCAGTGTGCTGCAGCTGCCAAAAAGGCCAACACAGTGCTACGCTGCATTAACAGAGGGATAGAATCAAGATCTTGTGAAGTATTAATACCACTTTACAATGCCTTAGTAAGGCCACACTTGGAATACTGCATCCAGTTTTGGTTACCACGATGTAAAAAAGATTTTGAGACTCTAGAAAGAGTACAGAGAAGGGCAACAAAGATGATTAGGGGACTGGAGGCTAAAGCATATAAAGAACAGTTGCTGAAATTGGGTATGTCTAGTTTAACGAAGAGAAGGATGAGGGGGACATGATAGCAGTGTTCCAATATCTCAGGGGCTGCCACAAAGAAGAGGGAGTCAAGCTGTTCCCCAAAGCACCTGAAGGCAGGACAAGAAGCAACGGATGGAAACTAATCAAGGAGAGAAGCAACCTAGAACAAAGGAGAAACTTCCTGACAGTTAGAACAATTAACCAGTGGAACAACCTGCCTCCAGAAGCGGTGAATGCTCCAACACTGGAAGTTTTTAAGAAGAGACTGGACAGCCATTTGTCTGAAATGGTATAGGGTTTCCTGCCTGAGCTAGATGACCTCCAAGGTCCCTTCCAATTTTATTATTATTATTATTCTTACTTCTTACACTAAGGTTATATAACATGACTCTTTTCTTTCTATAATTTATCCTGTTTAATCATCAAGACCATAAATCATAAGTTCATTTTTCTGTTTTATGCAAAAATCCATAAGGAGTTTCAAGTCAACAATAAATGTATATCTTTTTTCTAACCAAATAAGTCATTTTGACCAAGGCATGATTTTCTTAAAGATACAACCATATTATTTTCAGGAAGAAACCTGACTTTAGTAGTTTACAATTTAAAATTGATTGTGCGGGAAATTACAACACAGGCGAGGGTAACTAAGAGTATGTGCTTCTTTATGGAGTTTTTGGACAGATCCCAAGCATTTTGTAGGTGACAAAATGGGGAAGGCTTCAGGTTGACATTTAATCTCTTAGGCAACTTTGTTCTCAGATTTTGTTTAGGTAAACTACAGGTAGACTTCAACTTATGACCACAACTGGGAATGAACTTCTATTGTTAAGACAAGCTGTTGTTAAATGACTCATGGCCACTTTTATGACTTTTTGCTGCAGCTGTTAAGTGAATCATGCGGTTGTTAAGCAAGTCTGGTTTCTCCCATTGACTTTGTTTGTTGGAAGCCAGCTAAAAAAAATTGTAAATGAAGATCACATGATCTCGGGGCACTGCAACTCCCATAAACATGGGCCAGCTGCCAAGTGTCCAATTTTGATCATGTGGCCACAGGCATGCTACGACTATTGTAAGCGTAAGGACTGGTTATAAGTCACTTTTTTCAGCACCATTGTAACTTTGAACAGTCACTAAACAAATGGTTTTAAGTCAAGAACTACCCCTATATACAAGATGATGGTTCTGGAAGCTTTCAATAGACATATTAAGATCAGATTAGAAATTATCACCACCATGACAACTCTGGTCTGCCCTCATATGTCATTGTTCTATTATGCATATGTACGGTTGATAAATTTTTCTCAAGAGAGATTTTATATCTATTTCCTTCTTATAGCCAGATTTTCAATACTTTAATTTTTCTACATTAAGCAAGGTGTCATGAATTAACTCTTGAAATCCCTAAGATTTTCTGCCTGATGACAGAAAGCTCTAATTGCTTTCTGGATTGGAGGGATAATTTGGTGATTGGCATGAGATCTCCAAAGTAATTGTCGCACTAACCATACTAATGTGTCTTTTTATTTAATGGGGGCAGTAAACCAAGCTGGGAGTTACTTGGAAGATAGAGGACTGAACATAATTGATTTTTATCTAGCTTTTTCTATAGTAGTAACAAAGGAAAATAAGAAATTATTTTCCTGCATAAGACACTTCTTGTAGTCTGGCCAAAAAGACATGTAGTAAAATGCTTGATATATTCAAACATACTTTGACAGTAACATCAGTCGCTGACATTCATCATGAGTTGTATTCTGAAATTAATGTGCTGTTATCAAAATTGTGAAGAGTTTTGGTCCAGTTTTGATTAATGATATTTAGTTGTTGGAAAGTCAAGGCATGAAGAGGGTGCGTAGCAGAGTTTGGACAGTCATTGCTATACTTAACTATAGTCTTTCATGTCTTATTAAATCTAGTAAGGAATGTCCAGGTGGGTCACTGACTGAGGAGGGGAATGGCTCCAGCTCCTATAAAAGGAATGATTCCCTAACTACTTTTGAAGAAAGTTAGCCTAGACCTGGGAGATAATCAGTAAATAAAGACTGGTGGCAGATACAATCTTTTTGGATAAGCGGCCTGAGAGCATTGGCTATCCCACTTACATCATTCTTAGTCAAACATGGTTTCAAAAATTCATTTCAGTAGGACTTGGAGCAAACTGCTGCCTGCTTTCAGTTCTTTAAATAAAATGTATCTTTTCTGGGAATTCTACTGCTTAAGGTAGAAAGATGCTGTTTTATGGAATTGCGTACAAGTGCTCTATGCTTGCCCTGTATACTGCAAAGCATCTTTTCACCCTCTGTTCTGAAACACTGAACTGCCTTAAACCTGTAAGGAAATAAATAAAGACTGGCCCAAGTCCACTCCATAAATTCCATGTTTAAGTGAAGGTTTGTTTCTCTCTCTCTCTCTCTCTCTCTCTCTCTCTCTCTCTCTCTCTCTCTCTCTCTCTCTCTCTCTCTCTCTCTCTCTCTCTCTCCCTCTCTCTCTTTCCCTCTCCCTCTCCCTCTCCCTCTCCCTCTCTCTTTCCCTCTCTCCCTCTCTCCCTCTCCCCCTCCCTCCCCCCCTCTCTCTCTCTCAATTTCCATATTACTACATATCTGTTTTTCTATACTTCTCCCCACTCCCTCAAATATCAACAAGTTATGAAAGTCAGGAATGCTTGAAAACCATTGCACTTCTGAGATTGTGCACATTCTGCAATATAGCATTACAAATAAGAAATAGGCAGTTCTGAGAAATTACAGATGCAGCAAATATATACATTCAGGCCTAAGATATATTAATTACAATCTTTTCTCACTTTACAAATGTACTCAAATACATTAAAGGATGCTGTTGTAGTGATATTCACATGGTAATGTTTTCATTTCTTTTGTTCAGTTGTGTCCAGTTCTCAGAGACTGCCTGGAGAAGTCCCTGCAGTTCTCTTGGCAAGGTGTATCGGAAAGGGTTTGCCATTGCCTCCTCCTTCCTAGGCTGAGAGAAAGTGAACGGCCCAAGATCACCCAGCTGGTTTCATCCCAAGGACAGTGATGGCGAACCTTTTAGAGACTGAGTGCCCAAAAACCTCCCCGCTCTCTTCTGCCCCCACCCCCGCCCCTGCCCTGCCCCCGGCCCCCGCCCGCCCACCCGCAGCACCACCCATTGCCTCCGCGGCCTGCCCCAGATTCCCCAAGCAGCCCAGCAGCAACATGGCGGCCATACCCTCCGCCCGTGCCCTGCAGCATCATCTGCACACGACAGGGCGCGAGGGCGGAGTCTTATCCCTGCTTAGTTTGTGAGCAAATTTACTGTTGAACCTACTAGGAACTCTTGTATTATTATTATTTTACATATTGTCACAGGTCCTTATGAAATGTGAAAGTCAGGCAGTTGGTTATCATGGAAAACACTGTTATTGATGGCCTGGGGTAGGTCTTTATGACTGAATCTACCCAGACATATTATTCTGTTGTAATGATAAAATTTGTTTAGGTATTAGAGGACTTACAAAGGTCCTCCAATTGTCTCAGAAGATCTAAAAAAGACTCCTTTGAGATTGCTTTTGTTCCATGGCCATAATCAAGTAATTAGTTCAAGATTTGCTCTCTATGTATCTATGTACCTTGCAAGGATATAATCCGTTTTCTGAGTTATCGCACATCTTAATAAAACTCAGACTTTGGGGCCCAATATAGGAACGATATATAGGTTTAGGCTGATCTATAATTCTTCTTTTCCTGCTTCTTTTGCATGGCAAGATTTAACTGAAGGATAACTAAAAGGAGGTCACAGGTGACTGACATATTCAAGCTAATTAGCTCAATTATTGAATACTTTCATTACCAAATTATGTTCAATCTGATTTTCCTGCTTCACCAGAAATCATCTGAAGGAGAATATTGAATGCAATTGAACAACTTAGGTCTATTTGAGTCCATTTTTTACCTATATAAATATTCTTGTGGTATATGCTCTCATTAATGGGTATACCCCTGCTGAATATCCCTAGCAACATTTAGATAAGTTATTTTTCAAATAGAATTTATTAGATATTATATTAAGTAGATTTGTTTTTTTTAAATGATTCTAAAATGATTCTAAAATGGTGATTTTCTGAATGTACTTTTTGTATATTCTATTTATATATAGTAGTAGTGGTAGTAGTAGGAAGAGGAGGATAAAATTTACTAAGTACAGAATATGCCATAATTCAATTTATCCACTTTCTCCTGTAAAAAATTAGACAAATATTAATTTCCAAATAGACACAGAATAGTATCTGAGTTTTTTAAAAAAAAGATATTTCTGGGCTAGCAGTCCAAACAGTAGAGTCTATAAATTTTATTTCCTTTATTTTTCTAATCTTCATTGTTGTTGTTGCTGTTGTTGAGTTTTCAGAACTGTAATTGTGGATGATTTTTCATATGCCAATGGCTTTGCAATTCTCCACCCCCTTTCTAATTTACTGCAGTTTTTTCCTGTTCCTCTTTTCTAAAATGGGCTCCTTAATTATCCTAATCAATCAGAGATCGCATAAATAATAATATGGTTCCATTGTTTTAAGTTGCTGTGCCACACACACAAAAAACACTCTTAGATCAACCAAAAAGTCCTCTTGGTTGAAGTCTCTGTTTCAAATGCTGAGTGACTTAATTTGGTTTCCACTGATATTTTGACTTAATATATCACATTTCTCTGGTTCTATTTTCCCCAGTGTGTTTTGCTTAGGAGATATTTCCACATTCCTTGCGCAAAACATTGACTTCTTTAATAGGGAATCTCCAATCTTGTTGGAGACAAAAAGAAATAGATTCTGACAGAATTAGGAATGGTAGATCCAGTGCTTTTTTTTCTAAAAAAAAAAAAAAGGGTGCCGGAACTCACACATGTCATACAACCCGCCTTGTCAACCCTACAAGGTTCCATCCAAAAAAGGTGCCGGAACTCCGTTCTGGGCGTTCTATGAGAAAAAAAGCCCCGGGTAGATCCAAAGTTATCTCAGTTTACAGGGATATCTTGTACAGCCCAAGTTCTTTCCCTTCACAAACCATAAAAGGGAAATCAAACCTAAAGAAACCTGGAGAAAGGAACAAAGGAAAATCCTGCCAAGCTGGCTGTTAGATTAGCCTGGGTCTTATGTTACTATTGTTAAACTTAATTTAAATTGTTAAATTTCTCTTTTCTATTCTCATGGCTGCAGAAAAAGCTGGTTTTTTAAAATATAACCATATTTAATGTACTTGGCACTTATATATTCATATACTAGATTTACACCTACAAAAATTTCTCTGCTTTCAGAACAGGAAAAGGGCACAATTTCCATCACGTGTGTAGAGTTCATTGGGTTCTTTGATTGCACTCAATTGGAAGCTGAGTTAGAGTTGACATATATGTTACCCCCTCAAGAAGGTGTTCATGGATACTTTTTTCAGTCTTCAGCAGGTTTGCTGCTTCATTTGATTTTAAAATAATCAGTAATATTTGTAACTCAGGACTGAACTGTGGGAACCTTGGTGTTCTCTGAGCTTCGTTGTTTCCTTACAAGCATTTCATTACTAAAAGAGATAACATCATCAGTGTTCAAAATAATGTAAAGAAAAACATTATTTCTATCTATTACTGCAAAATAAGAAGTAAACATTCCTAGAATTTGAGAATGGTGGATGGCTGCCATTCAATACTTTCTTCTGGAAATGTGTCCACCAAACAGAGGTAAAGGACAGGTGGTAGAAACCATCCTGGAGGGCTAGAGAGATACATGGAAAACAACTTTATCCATTTGATTTCTGGTTAATTGGTATTTTGAGACTGGGCTCATATCTGGCAGTCATTTGATGAAAGCACCCTACCGAAAACCTCAAATTTGCCTACTGGAACAAATGATTTGATAGTCTTTGATATTTAACAAAATACCTATGAAGTCAATAATGTATTTTTAAATTTCTGAAGTAATGCAAGCTCACTTTGCTTACAAAAATGTATAGTGGGTATATAACAATGCGTGATGCAGTTAACTCAGAAAATGCTACATTTCCCTCTTACATTTCCATTTCAGCTTAGGAGTCAAACTGAACCAATGTTTAACCAATTTGTTAATCTAGTTAATAACTAGGAAGCCTATGTCTAGTTATACATGCCAGAAAATAGGTATTATGCTGTAAAAAAGGCAGAAAACTATGTAAACAAGCTAGGAATATACTGAAATGCATTAAAGTCCTCGACTTCAAGGATGCTCACAATATAAATATGTGGAAAAGAGCAACAGAAAGTTCATGAAAGGAAATAAAATAGGTTCCGTTGGAAATATCTATCTTGAAATAGTGGTAATATACATAAGTCCATTTGTCTTTCAGACCCAATGCTCTTGATTGGAAATCCAAAGCCACTTGAGGAGGTTGCAGTTTTTATGGAATTTCTGGATCTCAATTGTGCTGTCATGGGGTCATTCTTTCTAGTAATAAGGTAGCTTGTAGCCCCTGGGAATGAGGGGAAACACTTGAAAAAAGAAATATATCTTGAACTCTGGAGTAGGTTTTTGGCAGAGAGCCAGCTCTTTTCCCATCACATTTGTCCTGGCAGAACTGAAAAAAAAAATAATGGCAATTGTCCAGGCAGTTTTAAAAAAAAATAGATTGCAGCACAGGAAAGATGACAACAGAAGCAAAAGATTTTGATATTCTGAAATTATATGCTACAGCGATTTGAGATTTTTCAATTTCCAGTGAGAGTTCACATGCTAAAGATGTGGATTCCATTAGGCAGAAATCTGTTGCTCATGATTAGCAAATAAGCAAACTGCAAAACATTCTTTAATGAGAAGTGAAGTCATTTGACTTCAAAACATCTGCCTTCACTGAAGTCCAAAGATTTGATTGCCAAATAAGACAAACCAAATAAGGCTCAGTCTCTTGTAAGCAGAGTTGAATGTTGGAGGCCATACCTCCAAAAGAGGGAGGCTTTCCATAGGTAGTCATTCAGAAAATTTTGTTTCTAAGCAAGGATAAAACAAAGTTCTAAGACCCCATCAAGTTGGTCTTATAAGTCTTGTCTGACCTATTGCATTATATTATTCCACTGCATGGAAATTCAGAAAGTGGAAAATGTCTGAAATTTAGGATTGGTTTCCCCTACCCCACAGAAAAGATTACTTGAAGGTTGACATTACTCCAGTAAGCTGTATCTCTTCATTACAATATATTTTAAAGTTGCATAAGGTAAACTAATTTTGCCTAATGCAAACTACACTTCCAAAGTTCCAAATGACATTTCAGATTGCCTGATATTATAAGTGATTAGCTTATCAAGATCTCTGATCTTCAGACAGTGACAGCATCTAGGCAGGTTGCTTCATCCATCTTCCTTCAAGACAGTTTGCAAACATTAATGAAGAGTGCACTGCAATCTGTCTCCTTTACAATTTCTTTTTCAGAAAGAAAAATAAAAAGTTACTGAGGAATGGCAGCTGGTTTTAACTAGTTTGTCAGTAAGGGAACCCACTAAAATCAATATATCAACCGGATTTTATACCATTTAACATTATTGGCCCTGATAAAGCTAATTAGAAACAGTTCCTTAGAAATCAGTAAAAGAAGGTAATTATAACTAGTTTACTTCCCATTCATTAAATAAACAGACATGACTAACTGCTAGGCTGGTTTAATCTCAGGACTACAGGAAGAGCTTCTCAAGAACATTTTTACTGCACAGAATAAAATAACCTGTTTTTATAGAATTTATTTAAAATGGGATTATTGAGGGAAAGTAGATTTTCTTCAAAAAGTTCAAGATATCCTATCTTCTAATTTTTATGCTCATATTAATCCTGTCAGATAGGTTAGGTTGAGAGACAATTATGACTCTTATGATAAAGTGGTGAGTTGAGTCTTGCTTTTATAATTTTAGTTTAGTACCTTAACCACTCTTCTACATGAGGGGTCCCCAACCCCCAGTCCATGGATCAGTACAGGGCCGTGGCCTGCCAACAACCGGTCCGCACAAAGAAGCAAAGCCCCATCCATGGGATGCAGACAGCACACAAAACCATGCACTGTCTGGTCCATGGAAAAATCTTTCTCCATGGAACCAGCCCCTGGTGCCCAAAAGGTTGGGGACCTCTGTTCTATATTATTTAAATTTTGCAATCATGTTACAGAATATATAGTCATTTCTAAGAGTTACACTATTTGGGAACCAAAACTTTCATCTTTGGTCATGTATCAACCTATTTAGAGAGTGAGAGAATGTACAAAACTGTTATGTATTGACTGAAGGTCCCTTCCTATTAGAACAGAACATGATGGCCAATATTCTCGTGGTTACCTCTTCTTTTGGAGCAGTTTGTCCTCTGAGGTGAGGATGGCTTCCACCATCATGATGTAAAAATATGATGGTTCTGAAGGGCCCTTTGCAAACAAGTTGGAACTATCAGCATTGATATTATTGCGGAGGAGTGATGGTGATGATGATGTAATTCTTTTAATTTTTGTATCTATCCACCATCTAGAATTTATAGGCTGAGGCTGTAGACAATTTAAATATATGAATATATTATGAGCCCAGAATTCTAAATACTGTAGGTCACGGGTGTCAAACTCGCTGTGTCATGTGACATGTGATGTATCTCGACTTTTTCCCCCTTGCCAGAGCTGGGGTGGGCGGAGCTTCCACGCAGTTTGACACTCCTGCTGTAGGTGATTCTTTGGCGATATGCACTTGTCCTTTAATTTCATTTAAACAACAGAATATTATTTTTTACAAAGTGTTCCAGCAAGTCTTCACAGAAACAATATAGCTGTTATAGAAAATGTTTTTCACAATTAGAAGTGTAAACTAATATTAGACTTGTATTATCCTAATGTAAGTCATAACAGCCGGTTTATTTCTTCTTATTTTACTGCTTCCTTGATTGTGTTCTACTAGAGTCAGGAAGAAACCCCTCCAGTTGATATCATTTATGTTACATGAGATGTTTTGTTTGAGGTTACTGAACATTCTGTAATCTGTAATCAAAGAACAAGCAAGTAAAAGATACTCCATCAGTATAACTCCCTTTTGGGAAATCCATCTCAATCAATATTTTGCTGTGATTGCAGTGTGATAAATATTCCTACCTAAAGCTTGAAAGTAGTTCCTACTTCCAAAAGCATAAGGTGAGCTGTTCTGGTCCAAATGTTCATCTCAATTTTTAAACCTTGGAGAGTCTTGAATCCTAAACTGAGGTCCTTTGATATAGGATATCTATGGTTTTGGTGTACTGTCTGTGGCTATGAAGCATAACCATATGCAAATGCATCAAGTTGAATGAGACCTCCCTCTCTCTAGAAAGGGATTGACAATTGCAATATATTCATTTTCATTGAGTTTGCATATATTTCTAAGAGCTGAAGCACAAGAAAAATATAAGGCAATATTCATGTTGCATTATTACTGCTTAAGTGAAGGAAGCTGGCATTTTAAAGAGATGGATGTGAATATTGAGAAAGAGAAAGGGAGAAAAGAGAATAAAGACCTTTGCTGAAATCCCTTGAGTAAGTATAATTGTAAGTTAACTATGGTCAGAGTGCTCTCTTCTAATAATACAAAATTTAATTCAATTTTTTCTGAAAGAGTTTCCAGAATCACTTTTATAACTATTGAGTTGAAGAACATTTATTTACAGGTTTCTCATGTAATGACTCCAGTCTCAAAAACAATCCAGAAAAACGGGGCTGAAAACAAAAGTATCTTCCCCTCCCCAGACACCATAGGGCTCAACTGTCACCTTAGCCCAATGTTTGGGGAAAGAGCCAGGTCTTCAAGGTCTTCTGGAAGGTTAAAAGACTAGACATCCCTCAGATATTGGTTGATAGGGTGTTCCCAAGAGCTCATTTTAGTTTATTTTTTTTTAAATAACTCTAAACATCAACTTTATATATCTCTTTTTTCCAGATTTTCAAGTATTTTTAAAGAGCCTAGCAAATCATGACATACAGTATTTCCATTAGAAGGGAATATATATAACTCAGACTAGAAATGGTTTCAGAATTTAATATGTGAATTAAAAGTATTCCAATGCTGCATTACATATTTGCTTAATGTAAGTAAATTTTAAATCCTCATGATCTTTTTTATTTTTCTGAAGAAGTGTATGTACAACACATGTGAATGTAGCAAATTGATAAGAAACGCTTGTTGTGACATATTAAAGCAAAACTGGCATCTTGATAGAACATGAAATTTGATTTCATAGTCTAAAGAATATTAGATTAAAAAACTGACTAAAGTTTATTAGAAATCAAAGTGCTTAAAGCAATCAGGGACAAAATAGAAAAAAATATTAAAGAATAGCAATTATTTCCCAATTATCTCTATGGCTCTTTTTTAAACTGTAGTTTAGACATATAGAAAAGTGCGATTGTGTCAATTTGCTGAATATTGATGTAGATATTATTATATGTGCATTATGTGATAGGCAGTTCACAGAACAAGCCAAGTTCCTATCATGTACAGTGAAATAGATATAGAAACAACTGTTTTCAGAATGGCACATAAAGCAGATTAAACATTTAGGATTCTGTATATGAAATATTGAAATAACGTAACTAATTGCAGAATTGTACTCAAACAGTATGAAATGATATGATAGAATGTTCTTTCCCAATTTGAAACTCTCAAAATGTTTTGAATTACAAAACTCATCTTCCCTGAATGCTGTTGCTGATGAATATGACTCATCCTTCATACCAAATTCATATATGCGCTTTGCTTTCATACAAAGGGAACACTTCTTATAAATATCCTGGTGCAGCCATGTGGCAAGCACAATTGCTTAATAATTTTATGGAGACTACCTTGTAAGTGTAATGCTTGTAAGGAATAGAGGTTATTTAGCTAAAATGCCAGGATAAGAGCATTTGTATTGGAAAGTACAAAGTAACTCAAGTTCAATGTTGTCTGGAAAATGAAGGAAAAATATTCTAGCCCAGTGAAGGGCAGGTATATGACAAGAAAGTTAATAATACAGCAGGTAAAATGTGGATTTTTCATTTCCTCAGGTTGATTCAAAGATTCAGTGTTTCCTGGCTTACATGAGATGTAGTCCCACTCCATTCTTGGCTGTCTGACACTGGATTGGATTTTTTCACTCTTTAGCATTTGGGATTGGATCCTGTAGGGCGATAGTCCCCAATCTTTCCGGTTCTGTGGCTGGCAGTGGTAGCGGTGGCAGCAGTGGGGGGGGGGAGAGGGGATGGTTTTGCGCGTTTGCCTGCTGCTTACATAACCCAGTTCCCAATGGGCAGTACCGGTTCCGAGACCAAATAAATATGAGGCAGGAAAATTCCTCAAAAACATGTTTATTGATTAGATAATATTGGCACAGTCAAAAGTGAAACCAGATCCAAACTTTTCCTCCAAGAATCAAAGTAATATAATGTAACAATTCCCTCTACTCATGCTATCCAATAGAACAGGGGTCCTCAAACTTGGCCACTTTAAGACTTGTGGACTTCAACTCCCAGGATTCCCGAGCCAGCATGGCCAAGTTTGAGGACCCCTGCAATAGAACAACTTGGTGGGCTTTCTGACTAAACAATCTTCCTTGGTATGGGAATGACCTTGGTTCCCACAAGATTTGCTCATGTTTAGACTACCAGAAATACCTTTCCCCCCCTTACCTGTGGCAACCTAGAATGACAAAAATGGCTGCAGCCAGGTTCGTTGTAGAGTTGACAACGTGAGTTGGGACCCCTACTGTAGGGCACCCTTTCCTTTTTGTGTTTATCCAGAGAGGCAGATCAAGTGCCATGTTTTGATACCTGGCACATAGCTTAAAGCAAAGACTTTTAAAAGTCAGCCTCAACTCTTAAGTTACTGTCCCACGGCTATCTCTTTGACATTATCCAATGGCTGTTTTGCCTTACTTCCAAAGATGTTGCATTTCAACCTGTTTGGGGTACCGAGCATGCACAACATACAAGAGAACAATTTTAACACAGTTCATTTCTCTCTCTAATAAAGCAGCTATTCCATGCAATCAGAATGAACATTTATATTTGAATATAACATATTGTTAACATAAATATAATAACACTAAATACATAATAGCTCCTGTGAGCACAGCCGTTTTCAATTATAGCAGGTATGGTAACAATAACTCTGCAATCCCTATCAATCAGTGTTACATACCAGTATCAGGCAAGGCAAGCAAAGCAACAAGAAGGTGAAAAGTTCAGGCATAAGTACATTTCAGTCATAAGCATCTAATGGAAGATTTAAATATGGGCCCAACCTTAAATCTGGCTAAGGCTAATAACAGCTATAGTTTAAAACACCTGAAGATTTGGGGAATCTTGGGAAAAGGATCCAGATAAAAGAGTAGAAAAAGCAATAGAACATCAAAAGAAACAGCAGTATCCACTTTTTGGTTCAGAATACTGACCCATGTTTGAATTTAGTTAGGACTAGAGGAATCAAATGTCAGGATATGATTAACAGGTTAAGACCAGAATAGGCAAAATTAGACTTCACCAGAATTTCTGAATCTTGACCCCTCCCAATCTTCAAATTCCATAATCCCCTAGTTAGCATAGGTAACAGTGCTCTGTGTTGTCATGCTGGTCACATGACCCTGAAAATGTATTTGGACAGTGCTGGCTCAATGGCCTTGGCAACGACTAGCAAAGTAAAATCCACAGGGGACTCCGAGTCAGCATAGTCATTTGGTCGTGCTTGGAATTTGAAACAGCAGAATCCCTCCACTATTTTTCCTACAGTCATGATGAGTGAACTGCTACCACTGCGGCCTATGAAGAAAGGCATTCAGAGAACTAGCCGCAAGATAGAATGAACTGGTGTGAGGAGTATGACTTCCAGGTTCTCAAATTTGACTATAAACAAACTTATGTTCTCAGTTAGAATTAAAACAACAAACAAATACATAAGAATTATAATCTCATATTCACCAAGGACAACAATCCAATACATACCAAAAAGAAAAATCCTATGTGGAATTTAGTTGCACTCCCCAAAGGTTGTTTAGTAAGTCAGATTTTCATAGGCAGATTATAATCATAGTCAGATTTTAATACCACATTCTGTTCCATTAAAATTAAATTACTATTATTGGATGATATGTACACACCATCCCAGCAAAATAGTCCCAAATCAAGAACATATGGGCCAAAGTAGAAGTTTACTTGAGCAATCCTATGACTATTTATCCACTTCATATAATATTCTGCTAATTTCAAAATAAGAGTGGGGGTAATTTACTTTTTTCTCAGTCTCACCAATAAACTCAGAATTAGATATAATCTCTATTTTATTTTATTTTATTTTATTTTATTTTATTTTATTTTATTTTATTTTATTTTATTTTATTTTATTTTATTTTATTTTATTTTATTTTATTATTTAAAATAGAATAGAATAGAATAGAATAGAATAGAATAGAACTGGAAGGGACCTTGCAGGTCTTCTAGTCCAGCCCCCACCATTTCAGACAAATGACTGTCTAGTCTCTTCTTAAAAACCTCCAGTGACGGAGCGCCCATGATTTCTGAAGGCAAGCTGTTCCACTGGTTAATTGTCCCGACTGTTAGGAACTTTCTCCTTAATTCCAGGTTGCTTCTCTCTTTGGTCAGTTTCCAACCATTGTTTCTTGTCTTGCCCTCCTGTGCTTTGGAGAATAATTTGACCCTCTCTTCTTGGTGGCAGCCCCTCAAATATTGGAATACTGCTATCATGTCGCCCCTGCTTCTTTTCTTTAGACTAGCCAAACCCAAGTCCTGTAGCCATTCTTCATATGTTTTAGTCTCCAGGCCTTTGATTGGTTAGCTAACATATTAAATTTGTGTTTCTTGAATAGATTCTGTGACTGGAACAGGACTTTCCTTGATTGATTATATTGTAATATCAAGGAACTTTCTGCCTTTCCTACAAAAGTTTTACTTAGATCAGGGGTGGGAAAATAATTTTTCCAAGGGGCCACATGAAAAACTGGACTTGTTGTGGAGAGCTGAACCAATAGGTTGTGAAGGCACACATGCACATATATAATTTTTGTTTAAAAAAAGTAGTCACCTTTTTTAAAAAAGCAATGCAATTGTATTGTGTGCACGGTGTACAGTTATTTACATTTAATTTCTAATTGATCTCATGCAGGTCAGACAAAGGACAATCAAAGGGGCCTGGTGGCCATAAAATGCCCAGGTCTGACTTAGACAGTCAACCTGCTAGGATTAACTTCCTAGCATTTCACTGATAAGAGCACTTGACAAGAGCATTTTATTGATCTTAAATCTTATTTATTTATTTATTTATTTATTTATT
>NW_015386531.1:422721-428821 GCF_001527695.2 Protobothrops mucrosquamatus
TGGTCACGGCCGACAAATGGTCTTCCAATGTCAGCCGTGGATCCAGGAGGACTCCCAAGTTGCGGGCCCTCTCTGAGGGGGCCAAAATTTCGCCCCCTATAGTCAGCGATGGGGTCAGCTGACTATGCCGAGGCGCCGGCAGCCACAGCCACTCAGTCTTGGAAGGGTTGAGCCTGAGTCTGTTCCTCCCCATCCAGGAGCAAGTATTAATGAGCAAGTATTTATGAGCAAGTATTTATGAGCAAGTATTAATGAGCAAGTATTTAACAAAAGTGTTAATTGTTTTAGAATGATTACATAAAATAATGGGATAATGACATACGAAACAAAGAAGAAAGGGAATACAACTTGTGCAAACTTATATTAAATTGTTTTGCATTATGACATCACATCCATTTTAGAAGGTAGAATAGATCCACCCCCTGAAATCCAGGACTGCAAGTCATACAGGGTAAGTGTCCAAAAGTGTTAGTTTTGGTCATTATGTTGTTTACTATACAACATTTGAAAAGTGTACACAAGAAACAATGAAGTATCTTCTCCCAAAGCACTAAAGATTAAACAACAGAAGAGTTAATATTTAATTTAGAAAAAAGGTGACTTTAGGGAATTTGTATATCTTTCTTCAAATATTTGGAAAAGTGCCACAAAGAAGTTAGAGAACAATTGTTATCTATTAGTAAAAGGGGACAAGAGGCAGTTGGTTTAAAGAGCAGGAATGTAGGCTAAGATTAGATACCAGTCAGAATTCTTTACTGTAATAATAGCTGTCTAAGGAAGCAGTTGAATCAATTTCCTTGCAGATGTTTAAGAGGACAAGTAAACACTTGTTAGGGGTCATGTGGGTACAGCACATTCAGTATACAAAGATTGGTCTAAATCAGGGCAGGACAACTGCTAGGCAAGGATCTATTGGTTTGGGAGTTATTTGCTGTAGATCTGCACAAAGTTCTTGTTCCTAATAGTGTAAAAATAAATCCATGCCTTTTTGCTGAAACAAAAAAAAACTTTGGGTGGATTCCTGTGCGTGAAAGAAAGAAGCACCTAGTTCTGATACTGGAAATGTATTCCTTGTTTTATTCGAAAGTTAATAAGTTTTATAGACAATAAAAACAATGTGCAGGGTCTAAAGCAGGGGTCCTCAACCTTGGCAGCTTTAAGACTTGTGGACTTCAACTCCCAGAATTCCTCAGCCAGCTTTGCTGGCTGAGGAATTCTGGAAGTTGAAATCCACAAGTCTTAAAGTTGCCAAGGTTGAGGACCCCTGGTCTAAAGTCTAACGTTTAGATGGCTCCTGGATTTCAAATGCAAATGCTTTTGTTGAATTTGTGGTTTACTAGGATTTGTATCATAACTGGCACTGGAACAAACATTTTACTATTATCTCCATTATTATACAATCATCGCATTGGGGAAGTGCTTGCAGTAGAGTTAAGATTATCTATGGGTGTTGCTAGTGACTTCATTGTAAGACTGTCACAATGTGACAAAACTGTCACTTGGATTTCAATAACTATTTTTAATGCCCAATTACCAAAAAGATCTGCCTTCCATTTTTCTTCCATCCCCCTCCTGCCAGTGGTTACCTTTTTTTTCTTTCAAGCTTGTGTACCAATAAATTTCAATGGTCCTAAACAACTAACCTGGTACCTGATCATTCATTTTTTAAATATGTTTTTATATTGCCTTCATCAGTATCCACCAAATATAAATCTTTGTAGCTACTTTTTCTATGTGGTAGCTAGAGGACTGTAGCACATAGGGTTCAGTACATCAGTTTTTCCCACATTTTTGTCCAAGTCACACTCAGTTGCAGACACTGAAGTATATTACATCAAGCCCTGTTTTTTCGGGGCAGCAGGAAAGGAAATCTGTGTAAACATGAATTCCAGGCAGAACATAACATTCTGCATTACTGAAAAATTATTCTTGATGGACCCTTTTCATTGTTACTTTAAGACATTCTGTATTTTTCAAAGAAACCTTTATGTCAGACATCACCAGTACTTTTTGATAATTTATTATGCAAATAGCTGTTGGCATCAGAATTAACCTAGGCAAATTATTTTTCCTACAATAATTGTTCAGACATGTGAAAGGTTTGATAGAGATGTATAAAATTATTTTTCTACCAGTGATCCTTAGATACAGCTGCATGTATAATGCTCAAGAGGCTCCTTATATTCATGTTGGAATTCCTTTTATTTTGTGTGACTGATTAGTTGCTCCATGATCCAAATTAATTGGAAATAGCTCTTCATCCTCTTTACCATTTCTGTGCATTTGCTAAAACAGATGTCAGGAAGTAGATGTTCTGGTATAAGAGAAATACTCATAATTAAAGCCAGAAGTCTTTTATGACTAAAACTTGAACTTGACGATTTTTTAATTGCAATCCTCATATCACATTGTAACAGTAACAAAAAAATACATGCCACTAACAAAACAAAGCAGCGCAATCACACACCCCCACCCAAATCCTCCATTTGACTCATTGCATTTCTAGAGACTAGAAGAAAAGTTTTCACTGAAATTCATTAACATAAAATACATATAAAATGACCAGCAATCATGCCTAACATGTGGCCAGAGCAACAGAGCAGTTGCTGTCATTAATTATATATTTTTTGTGTTTTGTGTCTTTGACCCAAAGTTGTTCTTCACTAGGGCTTACTCTTAGCAACTGCCTGGAATAGTCTCTGCAGTTTTCTTCACAAAATGTTTGGAAGTGGTTTGCCATTTCCCTCTTGGATTATTAGAGAATGACTGGCTCAAGGCCACTCAACTAGCTTTGTGTCTAAGGTGGCACTAGAACTCACGATCTCCTGGTTTCTAGACTGGTGCCTTAACCTCTATACCAAAATGGCTTGTAATTATATATTAATAGCATACAAATCTCCTTCCAATACTGACCGGCAGTATCGTCCAACTCTGCACAGTGGCCATAATTGTGGATGAAAGGTTTTCAAAGCAATGATACAGAGAGACGTGCATAATTAATAGAGTAAGTAACATTTATCCCTTGGAGGCTGCTGCACACATCCGAGCTCCTTTCGAGATCTATCTCGAGATGTTCTCTATATTAAGTGCCAACTTCTTCCAGTCTTGATTCATGCCTGTTTGGTTTCTTAACTTCAGTAGCCAATATAGACAAGAAAATAGCATGGCTACTTTTTTATGCAAGGCTAATAATGGTCTTTCAGAGAAGGCATGCCATTTTTTTACATCTAGTTCTTGATTGGAGATGCAAGAGTGGTCAGCAAGTGTCTGTATCTATGATATTAGTCACTCTTTCTGTAATGGCTGTCCCTGATACAACATGCCCTCTCTTTGCTTATACGCTGAAAGCTAGTATTGATTTTAGAGGCAAAGAAAGGAATCCATTGATGATGGGTTGGCATGCATTCCTAGACACATTTGATAGCAAATATGCCAGGGATGTTAGGAAAGAAATCTTATGGGCAGCTTATAGCTCAAATGGTCCCCGAACAACAAAAGGTTTAGGCCCATCCCCCATCAAAGCTCCTGGATAACAATGACAGGAGGTGTCTGTGCACCAGAAGGAAAAGCTTACAAAGAGTGGTTGCTTTTGGAAAGAGAAGCCCCTGTTAGCAGCCGGAAGCATTGGTGCTGAAAGCAATCACTGGTGTCAAGAAGTTTCTGAGCTGAGCGCTGCAGCTGGTGGCAATAAATAGCATTCTAATAAAGGGGGATGTTCAACGCATGACATAAGCGAATACTGTTTCAACCACAAAAAGTAATTTATGGAGCTGCATATGCCTGAAATGGATTTTCTTCCCAGTCTCCCTTCACATTTGCACGTTAAAAAATGGCTAAGATTTCAAAGGCTGGGAAAGACCCAAATTTTAAATGAAATAAAAAAGTGAAAAGTGTCCTTTTTTAAGAAGTGCAATGATACCTGATGTCTTTAGAGCTTCAGCCCTAAAAATAAAAACCCAGACAGGTGCCATTTTCATTGTTGGTTTATTCTTTACACATGGCACAATGTTAATTCCTTTTTGCTCTTTCCCATCAGGATTTTTAAAAACCCTCTTAGAATTTGCGTACAAACCATCATGTCTGTCTGCCTGTTTTCCTTCCTTCCCTTCTCTTGAAATAACTTCCACGCCAAGCATATTAAAACATTTCCACTCAGAACTGGCCATTTGATGCAAAGAAGGCAATGATCTGCAGCAGAAGCACTGCAAGAGAGAGCAGGCAACTGACAACATGATTTCATTCGTTCACAGCACCATCCAATATATATTTACTTAGCAGGAAATCCCACTGAGTTAACTTGAGCTCACTACTGAGTTCAGTGGGGCTTACAAATAAATAGGCCTTGGATTGCAAGCACAGCACATTTATGGCAGGGAACTACAATCCTCACTACCCTCTGTCAGCAAGGCCAAAGGACAGAGATTCTGGGATTTGTAGTCCCAAGCTTTTGAGATCTCCTGGTTGATATTCTTCCTTCCTTTTTTTCTGCCATGGAAATCAGGGAGATTGCCATGGCCAGGCTGCTGCTATTTGGACATTGGCTAGACTCACACCTGCTTAGCTTTAGCCAAATGGCTTAATCATATAGTCTTAGACCAGAATCTAAATGCAGGCAAAGCTAAGCCAGTTTGACCTATTAACTCATTGACTTCACCACAGTAAACAAGTTACTAGTTTTGACAGACTCAGTGGTTGACTTAAACTTACACTGCTGTTTTTTGTTATGCCTTATATTTATTCCATATGTTTTTTCTCTTTCATAATTATTGTGAAATACAGCCATTTCACATACTGTATCGTATCCCACTGGGATAAACATTGTGAACATGGTACCAAAGGAATTTTCCTTGGATTTAAAGTTTTCTCCTACTGCTGAAATTGAGGATAGGGGGGAAAGTTTTTCTATTCAGCCATGGAGCAACACCCCCCCCCCCTTCCTACTTAACTGAGCATATAACCCTTTCAAATCACAGCACAGAAAATGACCCATTTTGTTTCTGCTGGGTGATCTGGATATGCAAATCAGTAACAGTCTGAGCGTTAAGTCTGTATTTGAGATGCTGTTCTGCCGTCTTCAAAAGCCAAGCATGGGCTCACCACATATTTGAATTGGATTAGAGGAAGGATCCCTGCGTACCTGTATGATACTTCAAATTAAATTCCAATAAAGTTTAAAAATAAAGAAGTGGTATTTACCAGTAACATAATGGGAGTTCCAAGTGAAACGTTCAATATTTCGCACTTTAATATACTAAAATTGTGCACAGTGTTGGATATCAAAATTCCAAATAATTTAACCTGGAGTAGACCCAGTGGAAAATATTAAAGGATAGTAAGTCTTCCCTAATCTGATATCCTCAAGCCGTCTATGGGCTATAGCTTCCAGAATGTTCATCTGGCATGGACTGTAAAGATGCAAGGTTGTCCTATCACATCTGGAACATACCTAGTTAATGATGGCTGCATTAGGGTAGCTAAGTATCTGGAGATGCATTCTGATCTGCACTGGGCAATTTTTTCATGGACAAGAATTATATTTACATGTTTTGGAAGGATGAGGGCTACATGGAAGAGGTAATAGTGGTTCAAAACAGGATGGGCAAAAGAGAATATCTTGCATATGGTAGAATCAGGCTTTTTTTTTTTTTTGCTAGAACTTTATGTAGGGGTAGTTTTAATGGATTTCTTATAACTATGTTATGTAGGGCTTATGCTACAGAGTTCATGTATTTTTTGGTCTCAATAAGGCAGGCAGCAATGACCAGAAATTGCATTAAGAAGGAGCTCTGGGGGCTTTGAAAGAGTTTGGGTGGGTCATATATAACCCTGGAGTCAAAAGTTTTGTTTTTGTGATGTCAACTAACATGCCTTGTCAGGAATAATAATGAATTTGCAAATAATTGCATGCAGGATGGGAGATAGGTTGCAGTTATAAGTGTCAGGTACTTTGCTTTGGGTTGTACCTGAAAAACTACAGTAGATGGCCAGCCTGATCTTTGGAGAGCAGCCAGGGAAGGTCACATGTCTTTGGGGGCATGAGTCTTCCTATTTTTGGAAAGGAGTTCATTCTTCTCAATTGTCCTGATTACTGTATGAACAC
>NW_015386531.1:429392-459655 GCF_001527695.2 Protobothrops mucrosquamatus
CTAAAGTCAACCAGTTTCCCCATCCGTTTCTTTTTAGGGTTTAGGTTTTCCCTTGAGATCTTAATTTAGTTGCAGTTTTGCAGTTTTAATAAAATTATTCCACTCCATTTCTGATGCCTGCAACTATATATTTCACAACTGATGAGCACTCATTGTCCAATTAAGAAACTAAATCCCAACAAATTATTGTCAATTTAGTTGATCCTGCTTGTTTCCAAGCCAATGGCTGATGAAGATTACATCAATTTATTTGGCCAGATTAGGAATAGACAGTTTGGGACTAAGGCCATGAAATATAAGCATTTTCTAAAGCACCGTGGTTGCAATTCTGCATTCACTTATGATCTCCTTTTTTCCAGTAGCTGATTGAGACCATTTTGTTTCATTAAATTTTTAGTGTATTCTAATTTTATCACATTGTTCTTTTATTGTGCTGTTTAAGCCATCTGACTGTTGTTGCTGGTAGAAACATAATTCCCTGAAGTCATGCTTGTGTACTTCCTATACTCTTCTGTTTGTCCACCAAGGAAATAGAATCTGGACCAGATAGAGTTTCACTCTGATCCAGCAGGATTACCCTTATGCTTAGAAATTGCAGCTGCAAATAGTATTAGATCCCAGTGGTAACTGTTGAGAGCTTTTCTTATCATAATGGTAAATTCATTTTCTGAGGATAGCTTCTTCTGAAGTCAAAAAAGGCACTATTCCCAAAGAAGAGACATTTTGATGGCATCCTGAGCTGTCAAGCTTGTTTGTGGAAGTGATGGAATAGAACAGGGTTTCTCAACTTTGGCAATTTTAAGATGTCTGGACTTCCAACTCTCAGAATTTCTGGAAATTGAAGTCCAGATTTCTAAGGTTGAGAGACATGGGAACAGAGTATTCTGGCAAGGATCATGGTTGACTAAGTGCAACAGTGATGAAGAACACTCCATATCTTATCATTCTTTTTCCATACACCATTTGTACAGTATAAAATGCATAAGCACATTTCAGTTAGGGCCAAGTTAATTTCCATAGAAGAAGCCTGCATGCTATGTTACTCAAGGAATGTTGGTTTAAATTGTAACAACAGAGGGAAAAAAAGTGATTCAAAGGGCAAAATACTAGAAGGGAATAATTAAAAGGAACTGCAGGAAGCTGAACATTTTCTGTTGCTACAGTCTTTGGTTCTAAAATTGCTTAAGAAGAGAATGGGGCCCATTGTAAAATCTGTATTCAGATCTGAACTTACTCAAAAGTTCAAGGTTGTTGTCATCAGAGTCTTTTTTTTCTTTTCTTTTTATTATTTGGTCTCATCTCTAATATAAATTCCTAAGTTTTAAGGTAACTCCAATCAGATGTTTCTAAGATCCAATGCAAGACTAATGCAGTAAAAGATGAAATAAAATATGTCTGGGAACAAAGTTTAATGAGATTCTGCGAGAGATGTAACCACAATTCATCAGGCACTATTGTGTGTGTATATGGCGTGTGTGTGTGCCAAAACTGTAAGCAAAGCCAATTAAAAGGAATAAAAGATCTGCTGAAGCTGTAATTGTTGAATTACAACCAGAATTAATACAGAATATGTTCTAATTGCCTTTTATGATAAGCATCTCTCCTCCATTTCTAAACCTAACTCCTTCCTTTCATTGTTGTTTAAAAATGCCTGCCCTCAAGAAAAGCCACGTCTTAGCTTACAGGAATGGTTTAAAAACCCTTTTCTTTTTTATAGTAACTGATTTTCCAAGGCACCCTAACAGTTTGCAGATTCATTATCAATTAAAATTGAATTCATTTCACCTGTAGCCAACTGAAAGACCATGTTGTTGCTTAGATTTGCTGTTTCTTTTAAAGAAAACTGTATTTTATATTCTTTTAAACTTGTACATTATATTTTTATCCTTTTGTAAAATATAAATAAAAATAATAATTTTTCTCACCCCACCTATAGCCAAGCAATGTGTTATACTGTATTCTGCAAGACTTTCCAAAAGTCAACAGTGTCATTTTGCACTTGAATACATGGGAATAAATATAATGTGCATATAGTAATACCACCCCAGTTCTGACTTAATAGTGGCTTGTATGTGCAATAAGGCCAATGCTGAATGGCTTTCAGTACTTTGATTGTAAAGACTAATGATGATAGGCTTTGATCAGTAACGTTGATAGACATTCAAGAGCTATTTGATTGCCTGATTTGTTTCCACTAATTCTGCTCCTACTACTGCCACAGAGGGCTTAAATGAATCAAATTGCTATTAGTAGTGGTGAATTATTGCAGCTTATAGCATCGCTGCATGAAATGCCATTATAGTATCAGTGCTGGTAGAATGACCACTGTGGGTTGATCTGCCACATTACATTCCCTCTGCAGCAGTCCACTCACCAATCTCTTGCCTTATATCAAATTTAGGCCATTTTAAGAGGTTTTTTTTAAAAAAACTTCTCTTAATAACTATAGATCGATGAGAAAGGAGTCGAAGGCTTTAAATTCTTACTTAATGAAATTCTAAAAATGGTCTTGTTCATAAAGTTAAATACATCTTGAGAAAGCAGTGAATTTTGCCCTGATTTTAGCTAGGATATATATAAGTCATATTTTCCTTGCATGGCATCCTTTATTGATCGACTTCTCCTAACTTTGAATCAAGACTTCAAGGTTTTCAATGTGAAAAGCAAGCATGGCAACATCTTGAAGACTTGACAGTTTTCAAATGGCTCGGCTGATTATACATCAAATATGAGCTTCCGATAAAGAATTCTAAAAAGATGTTTAAGCTAAGAGGTTAATATGCCATCTGGAGAAGCACTGGCACTGACAAAAGTAGCTCCACAACTCAACTACCCTTTCTAAGGGACCACTAACACTCTCTCGCACACATGCACACATGGGATGCTTTCAATGCAAAATGTTACACAGCTCAGAGCAACAGTTCAATGCCTAACCAGTCATGACTGGCAGCTCCAATATAGCCAAAAAAGCAGCCCAGTAAATAAAAGCAGGTCTTCTTATCCTATTCTGTTGCTTCCTGAGATTTATTACATTTTGACAAATGATCATTTATGCTGGTCTGACAATTGGAGAATTTATGAATGAGTACTATTTGCCTAAAGAGATGAGTTGAGTTGTAAAAGAACCATTAGTCACAATGACAGCATTTGAGAACTGTTCTTAAGAAACTGGTTTTAGTTTTGTCTTCTTTTCAGAAAGGAGCAAACGTAGAAATCAAACAGCATTTATTTCAGTGTAACAAACTTTTGACAGCCCTCACCAAGAGAGCTTGTGAAACCCATGCTATAGGATGCTATTTCTCTCCCACCTGCCCCTTGCTTTCACTTCAGCTGTACATGATTTCTCCAAAAGAGGCATAGCACAAAGTCATATTTTCCAGTTGCAAGAAAAGATTCCAGCTGGATACCAAGATGAAATAGAACAGAATTTCCATTTGACTGTAAAGCATTTCTTGTATCTTACTACCAGTACTTTAAAAAGTCCAGTATTAATTTTATTCCAACAAATGTTCTTGAATGTAAAAGTACTGTTTCCCAAACTAAATTTTATCAGTGCTTTATTTATTTATTTATTATTTATTTATTATTTCAATTTATATCCCGCCCTTCTCCCGAAGGACTCAGGGCGGCTCACAACATTATCAAAACAAAGAAAGACCCACACACCCCACCGAATAAAACCAAATTAAAACCAAAATTTTTATGTTGTGATAATTAAAATTTCTAAAAAACCCAGTTTAAAAATCCTCCCTAGGCCAGGCCCGCTTGTTGGAAAAACCATGTCTTGAGGGCGCGGCGGAAAGTAAGGAGATCCGGAATAATCCGGATCTCGGGGGGTAGTTCGTTCCAGAGGGCAGGGGCACCCACAGAGAAGGCCCTCCCCCTGGGGGTCGCCAGCCGATATTGCTTGGCCGACGGCACCCTGAGGAGACCCACTCTGTGCGAGCGTACCGGTCTATGGGAGGGAATCTGTGGCAGAAGGCGGTCTCGGAGGTAGCCAGGTCCTATGCCATGGAGCGCTTTAAAGGTGGTAACTAACACCTTAAAGCGCACCCGGAAGGCCACTGGCAACCAGTGCAGCTCGCGCAGCAGCGGTGTTACATGGGAGTGACGAGTCCCTCCCAACACCGCCCGCGCGGCCGNCTCTCCGAGGGGGCCAAAGTTTCGCCCCCTATAGTCAGCGATGGTGTCAGCTGACTATGCCGAGGCGCTGGCAACCACAGCCACTCGGTCTTGGAAGGGTTGAGCCTGAGTCTGTTCCTCCCCATCCAGACCCGTACGGCCTCCAGGCAACGGGCCATCACGTCAAGGGCAACGTTGGGGTGGTCTGGGGTGGAAATGTGATAGACACATTCTTAAAATAAACTTATGCACATGCACATGCACACACACACACACATACACACACACAAACAGATTTAGATCTATGTTAGTTCAGCTACTTTTGACTACCATAAGGATATACTATATCAAAATTGGAGGGAAAGTTCAAGCAGCCAAACTCACAGTTTTGTGGGGAAGGAAAGTAAAGTCCAAAATTTTCAATAAGCATGGCCTATAGGAATTCTGGGAAATACAGTCTGGACATATATAGAAAGAACCAGGATGCTGCAGGTAGCTCTAGTTTTACTGATTTTATTTCAACAGTTTCAACTGTTAAGATTTAGCATCTCAGCTTTGAAATGACATGCTTGAATCACCAGTCAGTCAAACTAGAGCTACCTGCAGTATCCCAGAGCTGCCCAGCTAGGGATGCCTCTTGGGATAGCAGGGCAAAAAAAGTTTGGATTTGTTTGCAATGAAGTCATGCTATTTCCTATTAATTATAGCTCTCCTATCTCTATGGTCAGAAAGATGCTACTTGAAAGTTTGAGGACTTCACCAGGACGGACCTCAAATTGATGGATCTGTGATTTCCCTTTCTAAAGATGGGAATGGATTTTGCTTTTCTCCCATGTTCTGAGGCCTTGCGCATCCTCCAGGAATTCCCAAAGATTATCAGAGTGGAAATGAGAAAGTATTCCTTTTCAAATGATTATGGCTTCTCCTTTGGCCAATCATATGGATTCTTAAGGAGAAGGTTATGTAATTTATACAATGTTGTCCCAAAAGTGAAGTGAACATAATTTTAATTATTAGACAGTTCCCTTTTCTGTTTTCTGTCTCTCCCTTCTGCACACACACACCCCACTGCAAGCCCTGATGATGATTGTAAGAAAAGCCTATTTGTCTTATTTCAAAATAGTTAGGAAGGTAAAATAACTTCTCAGGGGATTTGGTATATTATTTGCTAATGAATGGGGATCAGATATTTGGGAATCATTCAATACTTTTCATAACACGAGCTGTACAATTTTGGCTGTCTTTTTCCAGTATATCACAAATTTGAAAACAATGGGAAAAAATGTCACAATACACTGAGCAAGTTATATTTCTGAACTATTTATTGGTCTGTCAATCTAATGATCTATCACTCATTTATCTTTGCTCTGGGTTCATTTATCAGAGAACATTCTATATGCCACTCTATTGTATTAAATCTTACCATAATTTTCGTTGTGCCTATAGCATATATTTATGGCAATTCATGAGCAATCCAAAGAAACATCTTAAGAGCTTTATGCGGTGAGAAAAATTAAGCTACATATGTAGAGCTGCTCTTGGTATAAATCAGTGTTAACTCTATTGCAGTAAATCAAGAAACTTTGATTTACACTAGTGGGGAGATCTTGCTCAATATCCCTGCAGGGAATCAAACCATATTTAACCCTGGATGTGTTAGAGTGTTGCTTGCATTTTTTTTTTTATTGTTTTGTCTGGTAAGTACAGATTTCAAATAGAAATATAGCAAAGTATTTTAAAAAAGCAAAAACAAGAAAACATTTTTTTTAAAATGTTCCTTGTAATGCCCTGGCAAGTTAGCTACTGTGCACACTTTACAAGCTGCCCCTCAATCTGGACCCCTGGAGAGGATTCCAAATGTGGGGGAGGAGAAAACAGAGAACAATAAAAATGTAGAAAAGGAAAGCAGCCATGGAATGTTTCCAGCAGGCTTTCACGGGAAGTATTCTCAAGCAATTTTGAACAACTCAAAATCATATCCTAAACCAGAGCATGAGAAATCTGTTAACAGAGCGAGTAAAAGCAGATAGAACAGAGTAGATTTGTTTCAGTCCATCAGATTTCCACGAGGTATAAATGAAGCAGGAAACAGCCTATGTTGATCCTTCTCCACCAGATTTTCAGTTTTAGATCAACAGCAGCCTTAGAATTAGCATTTTGAGCTACTAATATAGGTACTGTCAGGGCTTTTTTTCTCATAGAACACCCAGAACGGACTTCCAGCACCTTTTTTGGATGGAACCTTGTAGGGTAGGCAAGGCGGGTTGTATGATGTGTGTGAGTTCCGGCATTTTTTTTTTTTTTTTTTAGAAAAAAAGCACTGGGTACTGTCATACCTATAGTAGCCATTTGGAAAAATAATCAACTATATTTAGACTGATGATCATGTATGCAAGCCTATTGCTTAAAAAAGTTCCTTCCTTCCTTCCTTCCTTCCTTCCTTCCTTCCTTCCTTACTTACTTACTTACTTACTTACTTACTTACTTACTTACTTACTTACTTACTTACTTATTTTCTAGAAACAAATTAGAGTTACAGACGAAGCTAGGCTGTTAAACTTAGAGATGATGTGCCAGCAAATTTCTCAAGGCTAGTACTGGAGAAAAAAAATCATTCAATTATAGATGCATGGAAAGCTTCCATCTTTGACCACAAACATCTTCTAGATTAACTGAAAGATTCAGAGGGAGAGAGAGAGAGAGAGAGAAAATCATGCACATGGCACATTCCCATTGAGAAAAGAGCCAAAGAAAAGAAAAAAGAAAGCTGCCCCATCCCTCTGACATTATATTGATTTCATAGTTAACTATTGCATTTGTTAAGCTGATAATAACAATTAAACACGAATGAGACTAGATTCCCTCATGTTTTCAGAAACACAGATTTTGGAATTAGCTCACTGTCGCTTTATGCTCTGCTGCAAATACTTCTGTTGAATCAAATTTTGATTCCCTTCCACCATTCCTGTTAGTGATGATTTCAGTTTTGCAGTTCTTGTGGCCACTTTGTTTTCTCTTTCTTTTTCAATGTGTTCTTTTCTAACTTCACCATCTAATGTCTGGTTATTTATAGCTAGATGGCCAATACCTTCTCTTCCCTGCTGTGTTGCACTGTCCATCCTCATGCTTCATGCACTTCTCAACAAAGCTTTTCCACTATGCATCTTTCTAGCCTGTCTATGTTTGAAAAGAGACAGCTTAGCCAGTCAACACTACCATAGCTGGGACAACCTGTGGCGTCCCCAAGGATGACAGATGGAAAGACCCACAGCCACCAGAGACCAAGTAGCAGCTGCCCTTTGCCAATCAAGGGGAAGACAGCAGGGGTAAGTCTTCCTAAGTCAAACAGGCTAAGACCTTATCGGGTCAGTACACAGGTGTACTACTCCCTGCAGAGAAGAACAAGGGTTCTTTTAGCTAGCCAATAAATGATGAAAGTGTTATCTTTTAAGGAAAACGGAGCTTCACTTTAGTGTCTGCCTTGTTTGCTTGCTTCATATTTTCCCCACCCCAAAGCTGAGCAAACATTTCCTTGAAATGGATGCTGATTTCTCTTCATTTGTCCACTTTTGGTCTTCATGTATATAATTCCATCCTTTAATTTTTATCTAGTTGCTGCCCCTCTCATTGAACTATCATGAATCCTGCATCCTTTGACAAGATGGCTATAATTTTTGAAAGGAATAGTTTAAAAGAAATACAGTTAATATGGATTAGGTAGACTAGATCTGGGGCTGAAAAAATTAGCAAGTGAGAATTGCCCCTTATCAAGCAGGTTATTGCCAGACTAGGTAACCTCTCCTCATGTCAGCCATTAAATTAATAGCATAAAACCTGGATTCTCAAGTTGGAAAGTTAAAACTCATAGGAAGAATGATTACAGCATCTTTTTTTGTTCTTGAAATGACTCATTCTAGATGAGATCAGAAAACAAATCTTTAACATATAAAAAAAAGTAAAGGCTGTTCCTTAGGCACTTTATCTTCTAATCTTTGGTTATTGTTATAGCCTAATTTCCACTTTTTCCAGAAGCACCCTTAGTTATTAATAAATTGCTAAGATGAACATATAGGTATGCATTTAAGACAAATCAACCTTAAATTGAGAATGTAAGAGTTTCTATTTGAAATAATTTTTAAGGAAACCATTCCTACTATGCCTCCATCTAATCTTCTCTTAATATTTTTACATCTTCCAACATCCAGAATCACTAAACCTGGCTTAATTGTTCCAGAGCAAATCATAATAGCTGAGGCTCTAAAATGAGATGTCTAGAAATCTCAGTGATAGATCTTATTTGATATCTAAAAGTCAATGTAGCTCATTATTTTATTTATAATTTATTTCCTATGTTCTCAAACACTAACAGATATTTTAATATTTTTGATTATTAAGATTTAAGAAAGTTTATAGTTATTAATTAATGGTTAATCAATGCTTAGGCTGTTAGAGAGACAAAGAGATCAGGGAATTGCTGTTAAGTGAATATTGATGTTTTTCTAACCATAACATAATTCTATAATATGGCTGAGATATTCATCCATTAATTCCAAATATCACAGGAGACCATCTTCTCTGACTAGAGGACATTGATATATTACCATCCTATGTGTACAAGCTGCCTAAAAATAGAATCAGCACATGATCATTTTATTTTGTTTTTTGTTTTACATAATCATACTTGTTATATAAAGAAATAGAAACTTAGAGCCTTGGGATGCAATTCACAGCAAGTTAGGCATACAAAGCTATGATTTTCATAGTTGTAGCTATGATTGTGAAATATGAACCATAACAAAGGCTGAACTAAGAAAACTGGATACCTTTGAAAAATGGTGCCAGAAGAAATTATTGAGAACATAAGATCATAACATTAGATCATAAGACGAACAGATTTTTCAATATTAAATGAAATAAAATTGTATATATCATTAGAAGCATAATTAAGCTAAAAGTTAAATATTTTAAAAATGCAATATGAACACAAGAGAAGAGGAGGAGGAGAACCTATTGTTTGGAATAACTGAATGCAATCAAAAGGAAGCTGAGAGAAAGCAACACAATTAGGAAATAGCATGAATGATCCAAGGGTGAGCCATGAGTTCCCAAAAATTCAAATAAGTAGCTACTAATAGATAGTCCTCACAAAATGATGTCCATGAAATTACAAAGAGTTGAAAAAAGTTGCAAAACACAAGTTCTGTTAATTTCACTAAGATCTATGATTGTCTATAGGATGGCAGTCTAAATAATTCAGATGGAAGAAATGGACTTCAATTATTTTACACTATTGATTTTATGTGATAGTTGGGTTAGCCTACATTTGGATATTCTTACTTATTTACTTTCCTTATTGAACTAATTGTCTAAAAACATCAAACCAGACAATGATGCAGTTGGAAAGTCTCATAGATGAAAGACAAACCAATTAATTCCATTTCAAATTCTGATGGATATGAGGTGTTCAAAGAAAAAAGATTGGAAAAATTCTTGTGCACACTGAAGGACTTGTAGCTAAGAACAATATAATTAAAGCTGCAGTGTTAGGAACCATGGAAACAGACAGACCTATTTAGCCTTCCCATCGTCTACTTTCAGTGTCCTTTGGATTATGTTATTGATCCTTGAATGATGGTGAAAATGCAAACTGAACATTCTTGGATTGGATGTAGAAACATTTAACCATCCTGGATTAGGCAGAAATCTCAGGCCCATAGTTGGCATTCCCCCCCTTTCTTCTACCACCTTTTGCCCTGCTGAAAGGATTTACTGTAGTGGTCTTTCCACATGATTTATCCCTCCACTATATTCATTGGGTTGCTTCTACCCCATTCACAGACAAACTGACAATTTAAATTGAAAGAAAGAGGTTACTAACCAAATGTGAAACTGTCCGCCTACAATATACACCTAGTTTCAGTGGGAAACACATATGATTGAAAGCAGAGTGAGCAGTTGTACCTTAGAAGTGAATTCACTCTGGGAAATACAAGTTATAAAAGTTAGGAGGTACATTTAAGACTACCTTAGCTTCAGTATGGAAATCTGAGTGTGAAAATAAATTGCAATTCATCCGGATCACACTGTAATATGTTGCTGTATTAACATCAAAGATGGATGGTAAGGGGGATTGCTGTTAAGCTAGACCATTTTGCTTGAAACCTTGTATCCATCTCCCCTCTCCCTGCTTAATTTTATAAAGGCATATCTAAAATTTCATCTCTAGACCTTACCTGAATAGTAGAGAAGTTACCATTGGTGAAATAGTCTGTTATGTACACAACTAGAAAAATGAAGGCAACACTTTGATCTCTTTTCTCTCTGTTTATTGTTTGGATAAATGGAATTTTGTAAGAAAGTATAAACCAATTTTCATTCTTTTCCCCTTTTTTCTACCCCAGAGTACAGGTCTGATAATGCATAGACAAGTATGAGCTGATCAAAATTGTTTCTCTTCTGCTCATAAGCATATTCATGTTGTAAAACCTATACTGGGGAACTTTACTGCAATTAAATATGGTTCATCCAGGTAATGACAAATTGTTTTGTTGTATTTTTTTCAGTGGCCCAGCTCTAATGTAGAAATATAGAACATATCCTGAGAAGAGAAAAATGTTTTATAAGGCTGCACCAAATTGATGTCCAGAAGATATTAACAATCCTACAGTGAGTTCTGTTGGTTGTAATTTTGAACAGAGGCCATGGTGGATCCTGTTGACAGATCTGTCTTGGCTCAATTCTATATGGTTGTACGTCTGGAATCCATGACAAAGTCGTTTCTAATACAGATATTTTTTATGAGTAACATTTGTGATCCAATTTTAAACGCAGTACCTTTAAAACAGAATTCTATAAACAGTCTCAGATATTCCTGTTGAGACTTAGTACTAACATTACTTTAGAGTAAAAAAAATACACATGTAATTGCATGAAGAAATGCACACTGTACTAAAAGGTCTGAAATAATTCTTTCCTGTAAATGTCTGCATGGTGAGGAGGTAAAATGTTAAACTGTAATTCTCAACTATTTTTCTGGCCTACCAACTAAGGTTTTTAAAAATAACTAGGCAAAGACCTTTTTGTTGATTTCTGTGCAATTCTCACTTTGTTGGTGTCTTCAGAAGAAGGACAGTTCACCCCTTACTTACTTTTGTGCTGTTTCTTGTCCCTGGAGCACTGGTTTGAAACAAATTCCCATGGTGCTATCCCACTCTGCTCAACTTGTAATGAACCTGTATCTCTGCTGAGATAAAAGGCTGGTGAGACAGATGGGAGATTGGCTTTATTATAATGATCAGGAAAAAAAGCCCTTCAGATTTATTTATTTGATTCCCCCCCCCCCACTTTTCATGTGTCATCTCTCTAAAGGGGCCTAGCCTTGTCATATGTTCCTGCAGGGTCTCCTGAGACTAAGCCTAATGATTTTAAGACATAACACTCTTAGTGTGGCATATTAACTTCAGCTAACAAAGTAGAGTGGATTTTAACCCTACTTGCACCTTTCATTGCAGAGTTCATAGACAAGGCTTACAATATAGTTCTTCTACATTAATTTCACCTCTATAGTAGAAATAATACTCCCCAAATCTCAGTAATTTCCCTTTCATAAATTTCTCTTTGTATATGAAAGTTCTTCAAGTCTAACAGAAGTTTTGTTTTGTTTCAAGCCCATGGACTCTGCTGGAATAACATTTTTTCAACAAAAATTGATCTGATTGCTTCCACAGAGTTTTCTTTCTGAAAATGAAGAGAGACTGGGATTTAAAATGTACACTAAGAAATCTATTGCTTCTATCTCCCAATCCACATTCATATAGAGATAATAAATTCCCATGACATAAAACTGATTCACATATAACACTTTTTCACAGCTATGCCTTTACTCTGCCAACATCTTATCTTAAAATACATTAGAATGTAATTTGGGGAATAGGATAATACAATAATTTCTTTCAGATTTTTGGTTAAATTCTATGAAGTTAAATGTTTAGACTAGACTAGACTAGACTAGACTAGAATAGAATAGAATAGAATAGAGTAGAATAGATAACCTTTATTGTAATTTTTTTACTGTGGGCACATTGGCATACATTAAAAATGAAATTTTGTTGCTTGCTCTCAAAAGTGTACACATATATAACACACATTTAAACACACTATATACAACATATGTATAAACCTACCCTCTTACATATAAATAACATAAATATCAATCATTGTCCATCCTGAATACATAGCCGAAAGAGGAAGCTTTAGCGTTCACAAGGTTAATACTGTACAGAACAAAACTGACTGAATCTGGAGGTTCCCTCTCGGATACCATGGGGCCTCTTCCTCCCAGAAGGTAACAAGGAAAGCAGGTCGTGAAGAGGATGTGTCGCGTCCCAGACAATCTTGCGGACCCTGCTCAAGCAGCGCTTATGTGCTATGTCCTGGATGGAAGGGAGGGAACTGCCAATAATCTTTTCTGCCATCCTCACCATGCAAAAGTCCAAACTCAATGAAACGAGATGTTGCAGGATCCAATCTGGGTCGGTTACCGGGACCAGAGATTTTGTCTTCTGAGCTTTAGGATTCGTAGCTGGAGCCCCCATCCTCAGGGAACATCTCTCTAGATGGGCTCCAGAAAGAGTCCTAAAGCTCAGAAGACGAAACCTCTTGTCCTGGTGACTGACCCAGATTGGATCCTGCAACATGATCCTGGGACACGTATATTCGCCTTCATTCATGAACAAATTGTATTTAGAGTTACAAATAGAATTCTAAGCTTTGAGGTACTTGAAATAGTCAGAGAAAGAATTTTCTTTGGTTGGTCAGCCAAATCAATTGTTCACACTACTAATCTTATTGAAGTTTGTGTGATTTGCACTTTTCTTAATGATTTTAGTATATAACCCAGGATTTATGCTAATGACAAGAACCTTCCCCATGTAAATCATTATTGCTATTAGAATTTAACTTACAGCATGAACCTACAGTACCGATCCTGTTACATGTTCATTTTATTAGAAATATTTTCAGTTAGAAGTCATTTAAAGAAATTTAACTGTTAAATGTTAATTAAAATGCATCGAGTAATAGATTTTTGTCTTACCACATGCATAGCTCTCATGCATCCTTCAATAATATGAATTGAAAATACAATATGATTGGCCAAGTGAATTCATATTTTGGTAGAGGTGGGAATGGCATGCAGTCTGCTTTCTAATCAACATTATTTCATGCCCCTTTAGCACAAGGGGCGTAAGTAAGTAAGTAAGTAAGTAAGTAAGTAAGTAAGTAAGTAAGTAAGTAAGTAAGTGACTTTTTGATATGAGTAAATGTTTATGCTGCATTATAAGAGGAATACTCTCAGTCAAAACAATTCTTTTGTGAATTAATAGCCAACTGGGGTTAATGGTCATTTCACCTCATTCTCTCAATTAAATCCTGAACCTTAGTTAGTATTTCTTAATTGACTTTGGTCTTAATTTTTTAAAACAGCCTGACTTGAATCTTCTATCTGTAGCACAGTCAAGAGAGCAACAATATATCAAAGATAAAAATAACCAAAAGATGTAATCTAAGAGGTTAGACAAAATTGAAGAGTATCTGTTTATGGCTGGTTAGTCTTTCATCTACCTACAGAATCAAAGGCAGTACTTCTTGAATAGCAGTTACGGGGAAAGCAAAGGTAGATGAAAACTAAAGCTCTCTTGTGAGATTTCTTAATGCATCTGGTTTAACGGCTTAAGCACATTTATTTGAATGAATTTTCTCCTTTCTTTCCTTCTTTTCCTTTCCTTTCCTTTCTTTCCCTCCCCTCCCCTCCCCTCCCCTCCCCTTCCCTTCCCTTCCCTTCCCTTCCCTTCCCTTCCCTCCTCTCCCCTCCCCTCCCCTCCTTTCCTTTCCTTTCCTTTCCTTTCCCACTCCACTCCGCTCCGCTCCACTCCTATACCACCTATCTCACTTGTACAGTGTTTCTAGAGATTTACCACATAATAAACAGTAAAAAGTACTAGGAAATAAAATTATAAAAAATTAATAGAAAAGCTAAAAACCAAGAAGATGGGCGGATTGGAGAGTGGAATCTTCTCTACCTGGTCAGCCACTTCCAACATAGCAGGCCACTCTTGGGACCCCAGGCCAAGTAGCAGAACCAAGTTTTTAGGAAAACCAGGAATGCGGGTTGGAACTCATCTCTGATGGGAGAATAATCCAGAGGATGGGACCACAATAGAAAAGCCTCTTCTCCTGGTCCCTGCCAGCCAAAATTATTTAGCTGGTGGCATCTGAAGTAGGCCTTTTCTGCTCGACTAAGTGCAGTGGGCAAGGCCCATTGGGATGAGATGGTTTGTCAGGTACACTGTACCCATGCCATAAAAGGCTTTGGATTGAACCTAGAAGCAAACTGACAGCCAGTGCAGCTTGCATAACTGTGGTGTCACACCTGCTACTCAAGGGGCCTCCAGGTTTGTCCATGCTACTGCATACAGTTCCAGTTGTAGCTTCCAAATACACTTCAAGCATTGTTTAATTCAACAGGGAGATGAACAGGGCATGAGTGACTGTGTGCAAGGTCTCACAATTCAGAAAAGGGTACAACTGGCACACAACATGAAGTTCTGGAAGGCTCTTCTAGACAGGACAATCACCTGTTCTTTGAGCAGGAGTTGCAAGTCTAGGAAAAGCTCTAGATTATGTACCAGGTCTATCTGGGGTAATCTTCTGCTCACTGTAAGACCTAGTATGGCATCTCTGACAAATGGTCTCCAGTCTCATTGCAATAGTCAACTGGGAAGTAATTAAGATTAATTTCTTGTTATCATTTAAACTCTGTGCTCCTGTTAAAGATCAGACTTGTTAAACCTCTCTTCTATTTCCTCATTCAAACCACTGACAAAAATGTTGAATAGCGGAGCACCTAGAACAGAACCTGGGGCGCTCTACCTCATTCTTTCTTCCATACTGAAATGGAATCATTAATGAATCCTTTTTGGGTGTGGTTATTCAGCCAATTCTGAATCCAACTGTATCATACAGCCAATATGTTACCAATTATGAAGGGGAATATCATGAGACACTGTTGAAATCATTGTTAAGGTCCAGGTACCCTGTTTCTTTAGCATTCCCATGCCCCTTTGTTGGTCACTCTATGAAAGAGAGAAATAAACTTACTCTGGCACAATTTGTGACAAATTCATTCCTGTTTCTGTTAATTATAGCATGATTATCCAATAATCTGTTTGAAGATCTTTCCCATTATAAACACAATACTGATAGGCCTGATAGATATTGTTTGCTGAATTATCCTGCTTCTTCTTTTTGAATGTAGAGATGGAAAATGCGCTTATCCAGTCTTTTGGAATTTCAGGAGTTCTCAAAGACCATTCAGAAGGCTGCTAAAATCAACTCTGCTAGCACACAGGTTGTAATCTATCTGGCCCCGGAGACATGAATTCATATAAATTAGCTAAATTCTCTGTTACTATCTCCTTGCCTATTCTCAGCTGTAGTTCCCTCATTCTCCTACTGATATAACAATAACTAGGCAAGGCACCATTTTTCTTCAGTACCACCCATTACTAATTCTCCAGTTTTTACATGATTTGACCTGCATTTTCTTGTCTTTCCCTTTTCCCCCATTGTCCACCCTTTTTGTTTGTTTGTTTTTGATATTTTGATATTTCTTGCAATCCTCATTCTTAATACCTTCTTAATTCAATTTCTCTTACAGAGTTCCTATAGTTTCTGGAGGTTACATTTTATTCTTCTTTGGTTATATTCTGTTCTCCAGGTTTCCTTGGTAACTCTAAGCAACGGTCTTTCAAGTCACTCAATAATTTAAAATTTTAAAAGGCTTGCTCCCAGGTCTCAGTATTCTAGATCCAAAGAACAAGCATTTGGTCATTTATTTTAGTTCTGTATATTTAGCAGTCCTTGGAGATGCAGCCAAGAAATCCCATTCCAAGTATACACTTTGTGTACTGGACAGAAGATTTCTGGCTAGCAGGACTGTGTTAGCTTTTAATTGTACTTTCTTAAATTGGTCAGTTAATAAGCAAGCAGATTTTACAAAAGAATTGTAATATTGCTTATTACTACAAGTATTATCCTTATAATACTAATTCATCATTCTTATTTCATATTTGGAAGCATATTTAGAATTCAAAGAATATGGTTATTGAATTCTATATACATTTAATAAAAAATGTATAACTATATATATTTAGTAAAAAACATCTGGGAAGCCACATCCTGCATTTATATACTTGATAAAAGTCCAAGATAGGGTTTGTCTTGAGAGAGGCATTTCAATGTGTGACCTTAAAAGCTGACATTCTCTTTGATATTACTTATAACCAGATATTATAAGCATAGATTGGTATAAAAATGATAGAAAGCTTTCTTTTTAACTGCCTTTAAATCAATCAATTGATATTACACTTTTTCAGCTTAAGAAAGGGACTTCCATCCTATTGGATTCATGTTATTAGGCTTTCACCCCAAACTCTTAGTTAAACGGACTCCATTAAAATTGCAAAATGAAGTTCTTCCTGTAATATAGTAAAGTTGGGGAGAGGGAGAGGAAATGTGTTGAGTTGCTTTGATCAGATTTTGGAATAATTTTACTGGATTACTATTGTACTCAAAACATAATTTATAGTAGCTGACATAAGCTGCTCTTTGTATAAGAGTCGTATATATAACAATAACAGGAAAATAAAAAAATGCAAGAGGAACTAAATCTGCTTTATTTATTATTTAGTTCATAAATGTATCTTATTTAATCTTTTGAATCCTGGCATGCTCTTAATAGTAAATGTTCAAATAATATTTAGTATACCCAGGAGAAAAAGCTTTGAATAATTCCCGTGACCTGTGAATTTTTTGGTAAAAGGTGACCTTTCCATAACCCAAATAGTCTATTTTATGCAGACTGGACTATATGGAACATATTCTATTATCTAGTACTAAGTCTGCCAAGTACTGACTGAGTGATGCATTTTCTGTCTGGAAAGCAATTTTGGTCTTGTTGTATAATTTTAAAAATTCAAAAATTAATATTAGTCTATTTACTATTTAATGTCAACTTATGGGCACATCGACTGGAAATGAAAATCAGTAGTATAAATGATGGGAAGTGTAAAATACTAAGTAAAATATTATTTGTCAGCTTAAAACTGATTGATCTCCAAGTCTAGTCTTTCCATCTGATGCCTTCTAGGTCAGTGTTTCTCAACCTTGATAATTTTAAGGCATGTGGACTTCAACTCCCAGAATTCCACAGCCAGCAATGCTGGCTGTGGAATTCTGGGAGTTGAAGTCCACATGCCTTAAAATTGTCAAGGTTGAGAAACACTGTTCTAGGTAGCCTGGAATCTTATCTCTCAGGATTCAATTGTCCTAACTTTGTTTTGTTTTGTTTAGCACATTGTTTGAATCCAACCTTTGCAGCTCGTGAATTTCTGTTTATAGTTGTGTACGTCAATTAAAACTATAGTGTAAAACTATTGTGTAATTGGGCAAACCATTACTAGAACATGCAGAATTTAATTCAATAGTCTTTATGACTTTTGTTTTATTCTATTTTTAAAAATTCCAAAAGAGTCTGTATAAAGTCAAAAAAATAAGATCATTATTTTAAACTCATCATGCTATGTATATACGAAATTATGGGCATCTCATTTTATTTATCTTTCCTGAAAATAAAATTAATATGAAATCCCCAAATATCCCACAAAGATTAGATTAGGCTTGAGGAGGATTTTCAACATATTGTATATACATTTAATTTCACTTATTTTAGTGTGGAGGAGAGCATAAAAGAAACACTAGATTATCGTGTAAACTGCTGTTGCAGCTTCCACAAAACAAAATGCAGTTGTACCACTTCAGGCAAATCCAATTTTATCTTTAAAGCCTTTTCAGTGTTCTGTTAGGACAATGCTGCAAGACTGTTTCAGTCTTTCCCCTGTTGCCTGCCATTAAAACAACCCAAATGTTGCTTTCTTGGCTTCCTCAATAAGTTACACACTGCAGATTTCTTCTGTCATTTTTAAGTACCAGCAAATCAAGCAGCCCATTGCATCATGTTGAATACAAATAACTTGCTGACTTACAGCTGTTTGAAATAAGGCTTTGATGAAAAGTTTGATCTTCCAAAGAAATGGCAAAAATCGCAGGGTCATCTCTGCCAAGTAGCCAAGATATAGTGGGGTAGTATTGCTGGGTGGGAAAGAGGCTGTTTATTTTAATAAAAGACAGAGAAGGATTATTTCTTTTTTTTTAAAGCAAAAATATTTATTTGAAAGAATTGGTGTCTGGAAAAACTCAGTAACTCGCAGCTAGGCACAATGATCTAATGGATATATAAAGGCATGAAGTATTTAACAAAACATACATGGTTGCCATAATGCTCACAGACATCTCTGGTATTTACCAAGATTTCTGGGTGTTTGTTTTTTTTTTTTTTAAAAAAGTGAGTTTTTGCAAATAGGATTTCTTAAAAAGAAAATATTAGAATATAATCATAAGAGACATGCTAGGTAGTTGGACATGAGCTAAAGTGAAGTGGTAGCCTTTAATTTCCCCTTTTTCCTCTGAACATTCTGGATTCCATATTGGCGTGCACATGTTTGGACAAATGGGAAAAATGTGTATGAAAAAGAAAGGATGTAAGAAAAGTGATTCCAGATGAAACAGATATTTGGGAAGATGCTCCTTGAATGGCTTGTGGGGGAGGGAAGGAAAGACAGAAGGAAAAAGATAGAAAAAAGGAAGTGAACGAGCAAGCAAGAGAAATTCGGGATTCAGAATCTCACTTCTTTCTAGATTCAAATTCAAATTGTTGAGTAAGTTATATTGTGGCCTCATTAGTTTATCTTCTATGAAATGGATATCTTCTGTTGCATATAGGTTAGATGGCATATTAGAAATCACTATTGTTTCTCTAATATTTTACTTGAATTCTGTATATGTCACTAGCAGAAAAACTGAATCTAATATGTGTATCAGAGATACGAATACATGATCTAGAATGTATACCAATCTAGACATTAAAATAAATTTCGCATAGAATTCCTGATAGGAATGAATACTTCTGCTTCACATAATAGTGTGCAGGATGGAAATGACTTTAAAGAGCCTGGAATTGTAACAAACTTGAGAAGAATTTTAAATGACAAAAATATGTAGAAGTTTAGTTTACCCTATCAAATCATACAAATAAGTGTGAACCCCGTCATCAAAGGATTTTAATGAAAAATGGCCTGAAAAGTCATTAAATTGGAAACCTCTCCTCTGAAGTAGTTATAAAATGTAATCCTGGTCTGCTAATCTCTGCTATATAAGCCAACTAGCTAATTTTGAGTATATGTCTTTTTTTTGCTATAATTTTCTATGCTTAGGAACATGACCTTTAATATGTGGATCAAAAATGTGAGGTCCAGAGCTCTGCTTTATAGGCCATGTCCACAATATGTTGTCTAAAGAAATTTGTTGTTGTTAGTTGCAAAGTTGTGTCTGACCCATCGCGACCCCATGGACAACGTTCCTCTACCATCTTCTGGAGTCCATTTAAGCTCACGCCTACTGCTTCAGTGACTTCATCCAGCCACCTCATTCTCTGTCGTCCTGTTCTTCTATTGCCCTCAATCTTTCTGAGCATTAGGCTCTTCTCCAGTGAGTCCATCCTTCCCATTAGGTGGTCAAAGTACCTGAGTTTCAACTTCAGGATCTGGCCTTCTAAAGAGCAGTTAATTTTGTTTTAAAAATATCTTTGCAAAACAGATGATCAGGATAAGACCAAGGCTCAAACAATGGTCCACTTTATTTTGCTTTAAAACATCAGCATTAAAATGTCCATTACATCTTCTACAATCCATAAACATGCCCATGTTTTAATTCAAGAAATGATATGCAAAACTTTTTGTTTAAAGATAAAGCATTTCTACAGTATTTTGTTTTCAGTTTCAACACTATATACTAGGAATTAAAATTATTATAGAAGTGTCAACTGCCTTGCTAATACCCTAAAAGCCAAGAAATTCAGGCTTAGAATAATGCACCAATGGGTGACTTGTTTTTCTACCCAGTTTTGGCCCAAAAATGAGCCTGGGAAAATGGAGATTGACATTAATTACCTCTGCATTAGCAAGATTTTTAACATTTACTGGGGAAAAGATTTTGGGACTGAAGACATTTTCTGTTTTTAAGGTGATTCTGCTACAGGGAGGAAAACTGAAAACCACACCTTTTGACCTCTACATTTCTTCTTTTGTTGAAAGTGCAAAGAAAAGCCATCCGGAAGGAAGAAAGATTACAGCTATCTATAAACTGTTTGACAGAGGCAGAAATGCTGATAATGTTTGGGCTGTGTCGGTATTTTTTTGGCTGCTTGCATCAGCAGGGGGTTGAAGTAAAACAGAGACTCTTGACGTGTTTGTCTAAAGAGGTGGTAGGGCGATCCCAGCCAGTAAGAGTTCAGATGAAGTTCAGGACAGATGTTGCCAGTAGTTTATACTTCAGGAAAATAAAATTGCTTCCGGATTTGCCTTTTCCACCTTCATGGCTGAGCCTCATAGCTGCCTCAAAGGACAGCAATATCAGTAGGGAAACAGTCTTTGAGCAAGATACCCCGGTTGCGATGACAGTCTAGTTCCTCGATAAATCCATACCAATAGATCACTAATCCGGGACCAAATCTATATTGAAACAAAAAAAAACCCCAGATATTATTATATAGAACAGCCATCACGTATATCATCTGCAAAACTTCAGAAATTATAAATTTTAGGGACACAGAAAAATAGTGAAATACTTTACAGAGATATGAGTATTAAACCCTCACTCTACATTTAGTGGAAGGACAATCTGTAATCTCCATTTTTTGTCTTTTCCTGACTAACAATGATAGATTAATAAGAATCTTAAACATATTTAATCACTAGTTACAGAAAGCTCGTTTGTTTCACCTAACAGTTCGTGCTTAAAAGAATGGAGTTCCAAAAAGATTGTTTGCTCTTTAACACACACATTGAAAGTTAACAGGCAAATAATCCCTTATTTTATGTGCCTTCTTATTGTGGGCAAGCAAGCGATCCAGAAATTTGGGTGTCCAAAATGGAGGTTTTAAAAAAAGAGATTGGGCAACCATTTATCTGAAATGGTATAGGGTTTCCTGCCTGAGCAGGGGGTTGGACTAGATTTCCAAGATCCCTTCCAACTCTGTTATTCTGTTATTCCATGACGAGGATTAGGCCCCCATGTGTAATGTGCACAGCTAGATGTTTTGTAATGTGTACAGCTAGTTGTTTTGTAATGTGTACAGTAAGATGTTTTGTAATGTGTACAGCTGGATGTTTTGCACATCAGTTTCACCTTTTTCCTATTGAGAGCATTTAATTAGAGGGAAGCCATACTTTTGGCGTAGTGTTGCAAGAATTTTATAGCGAAATCATAAATTATGGATGCTCTGTTTGTAAAAGGATGTCTAAAAGGAGAGCAGCTTTCTGTAATCTAATGTCATGGCAGGGTGTACGACTTGAAGCCAAAATTTTTTTTTTTCATTTTGAGATTTATTGTACAGCTTAGGTAAGCTGCCAAGAACAGCAACAGTATATGAGGAGCTGTAAGAGATCATATATACAAGTTCAACGCTATGTCATGTAATAGTCTGTACCCAATGCTATAGTCAGGCAGTAAGTAGCCAGCTTTTGTTAATTTTTTTTAACTATAATGGGAATGTCTCAAGAGTGCAACAGTCATTAGATTGATAATGTAACCATCAAAACTGTGGGCAACATCAGACATTGTTATTTCAACTGGAACGAACTTGCCCCATGTGCAGAATGACAAGCGAACAAGTATTTCAAAAAGGATAAAACCTAGTTGGCTTCCTTTATTGTTTTGATTGGACCTTTTGCTACCCCAATGTTTAATTTAGCCATTTGACAATTCACAGATATTACTTTCTAATGTTTTTAGCAGCAGTTGCTTGTGCTCAGTGCTGACATCACATCTTTCATTCAAAACAAAACAAAAACAAAAAAAACCTCAGGTGTTTTAGAAAGACAGGTGCTAAATAAAGACTAGGCCTTGTAGATTTAGCTGTACTAAATAATTCTTTCTGAATGTTCACTGGCAGTAAGGCCAGATTACAGTCGTCTTCAATCAATTTGTGTCAAGGAGAAGTCAAGAGTGGCTTCTCCTCTATTTATTCTTTGAGAGTTTCAACTGGAGGGAATGGGACAACTCGCCATGGCCAACTCAGTGGACAATTCGCTGTGGGACAACTTGCTGTGGGACAATATAACAATTCTATTTAATTATTTAAAATAAATAAAATTATTTTAATTTTTGCCATTTACATTTCATTCTGTCCCTCCTTTTGCATTCTTTCTTTAATGATTCTGTTCCACCATTTCTTTGATATTAGTGTAACTCTTGTCCCACAGTGAGTTGTCCTATGGGGAGATGGCCATGGCGAGTTGTCCTGCAGTGAGTTGGCCATGGCAAGTTAGCCATGGCGAATTGGCCGTGTTGAGCTGGCCATGGCAAGTTAGCTGCAGTGACTTGTCATAGACCCCTCCACTGGATTGTAATCTATTGCCGCACAACAAAATAGGAATGTCCATAAAGATTTTGGCTATGTTTTGATTTTGCAAAAACAACTGAGCATGGCTTTGTGTGGAAAAAAACTGCACAATTACCGGCTTGCTGCATTAAGATTGCTACCATATTTCAATTTTAGAAAAAAATGGATGCTCTAAAAATTGGCTGTATATGAAATGTACAAAGTATATGATGTGCAAATTTTACTTTGGCTTTACTATAGCAATAAGTGAATGAGTTATTAAATTAGTTATGGTTCTTTTGCTTACTCTCATCAAAACTAACTAGGCCTGGAGTTATTTAAAAACCAGAAGCTTGCCTTCTAAATCAGTCTTACTATATTAAATACAAATCTCTATTACCCAACATTTGGATATATTATGTGGAGACCCAGTTTTCTGGAGATATTTATAATGCTGGGAAAGATGGAAAGTAAGAGAAAAAAAAGAAGACAATTAAGCAGCAAGGTGGATGAAATTTGGTACATCATCAGTGCATGCACTGTTGGAAGACTTAGAGGACCAAGTTGGAACCAGATCATCCATAAGAAAATCTATGTGGTTATTGATAGACATAATAAATCAATCAATTACTGAGCAGATATCTGCTATAGGAAATATACCCCAACCCCCACTGATATAGCAAATCAGTGTTTGGTACATTACAAATTTTCTCTGTCAGCACATCAGTGCTTATTATATAAAGTCAAAAGTCTCTGCCACATGAATGATTTTAATTTTCTCTCTCCTATCAAGATATTTATCAAAAGAGATTTCCAATGAAGGGAAACAGAAGAGAGACACACAGAGAAAGAGACAGACATACAGATAGACACACATATACAAAAAGAGAGAAAATTATCCTAAGCCAATCTAATCCTTGGATATTGTGTTTTAGCATCTTAAGTCAGTGGTTTTCAAGTTATAGCTCGTTGACCACTCTCCCTAATTTGGAGGCAGATTGGAAAAGCCGATCATCCATTTGAAATTACAATGGGGAAACATTATGAGCGATCTCCCTAAAAGGCTTCCTGCTCCTGCCCTTGCTCCATCCTGAAATAACTGGGATTGGACTCCCAATCCTAGTTATTTGGACATAATTCCAAATGGAAAAGATATCTGGAAAATCCACTTATGTAGCAATTGTCTGCTTATAGAAAGATGGGAATATCAGAGTATCTCAGTGGAGATTGTATTAGCACAACATACTTGAAGGGATTGTGGATGGGATCAGTGGGTCATACAAACATTAAACCTTATCTTAGTTTTATTTGGGGGGGGGGAAGTGTCTTCCCCAGTCACCCATGTTGTGGGTTGATATGTGATGAGGAACATGTTCCTGGAATGGAGGATGCACTCATCAGGCAGACACAAATAATGGCAAATGTTAAATTTCTATGAAAAATCAGAACTTGCAATACTGAGATTTTTCCAGGTTTTTTCCCTCTTTGCCTTCAATGTTCATGACTGCATGACTGAGCAGTGAGGAAGGGACTGGTGATGTGATGTAGACTGGCCAATACAATCTTTGTGTAAAGGCTCAAGCAATATCAGATATTTCCAAGTGTTAATAAATGGGCAACTGCATTTCAAAAGGTTAGATTTTTTTGACCCAACTAATTAATCTAATCAAACTATTAAAAAAGAAATATGAGGAGTTTGTGGTACTGTTATATTACGGAGAGCAGAAAACTTTTGATAGCCAGATATTTAAAGTTCTTTGGAAGCATGGCCCAAATTCATGGAAAAATGATAAAAGTGACTACAGCTACAAAACTTACACATGCAAGGTCAAGGTTTCCTGTCTCCCCTTTGGAGAGTGGGGAGGACAGGAGATTTTAATTGTCTTCTTTGAAAAAAACCTGTGAAATTTAGGACTTACACTCAAGTTTTCACTATTTCCTAATCAAAAGGATAGTGTGCTGTGTTGCAAATTTTTAGTAATTGTTGGAAGCTCTGGGAGTGTATGAAACCTTGAGATCTCAAACTACCTTTTCCTGCTCCATTATACTGTGAGAGAAACCAAAGACTCAGTGACTTTGAGGTGTATGATCTATTCTCCCAGTGTAACAGATTATGTCAAGGTTGTATAAAAACAGAGCTATGCAAAACCTCAAAGGGGTGCTTTGCTTTGAGCATCATGAAACACTAATGTACTTATTAATTTTAAAGGCTTCAGTGCAAGCAAACTGTGCCAAAATATCCATTTTGAGAACTTCTTTCCTTCATTCACAAAAGAACTTCTGCTAGCATTTCTGGTGTGAAGTAGAACAGCCAAGTCAGAGCTGCTTGCTTTTAGAGTTGAGTCAGTGCCCTGAATTTAATCAGTCCATTGATAGAGCGTTGTGGTCAATTTGGAAACTAAATTGTTTAAAACTTTTGACATGCTTACAATAGGAAGAGTCTAAGATCCAAGTCTGTTCTCATAACCAGAACTATAGTTTCTTAATAGGGCTGAAACTGGTTATTAGATCAATTGTAGTTCTGTCTTTTAGTCAGTGACAGTACTGAAGTACTACACACATTGCTTCTCTTCATAAGATAGAAAATAAAACAGAACAGAATAGACTTCTTTATTCTATTGGACACACAACAAACTGGACACACAAGGATAGATAGATAGATAGATAGATAGATAGATAGATGCTTTTGAGAGTGCATGTGCACGCACACCCACACCCTTCTACAAATTAAAATTAGTACATGTGCCACATGAATACAACCCCTATTCTAATTCATTGTTCAAAAAGACTTAAGTGAAGTACTTAAAACTAAAATTAACTTGTTGGCACATTTAGCATTTGGCACTGAGTATCAGGAACTCCTGCTGCTAAGCATTAATTTCTCTCTCATTAGCTCACAGAGTCGGAAAATCACAAACAATGCCAGTAGTTAATTATTACTGCTTTAATTTGAGAAGTCATTTAACCTTTTTCTCCCTTTTGTGTCAACGGGAAGCAGTAAAGAGGTCAAAGATAGAAGCAAGAACCTCCCTTCCAAATTTGAGTCTCAGCCCCATTTTTCATAGATGCATAGATGTGATATGTGAAGAATCCAACTCAGGATCCAAATTACAGAGTAAGTGCTGAAAACTTATTTATAGATTTAACGCTTCTGTTTCACAATTTGGTGACTAACCTTTCTTTTGTCAGCACTTTTTTTTTTTAAAGTTAGTCATAGAGATAGGCAAGAACCAAAAATGTACAAAACGTTGCTCAGGGTTTTTTTTTAATTAAATAAATAATTCTGGAGTGAATAGTAAAATCAGAATCAATACAGACAGGAATGCAATAACACTTTCCTGTTCATATTCACCAACAAATGAGAAGATTTCATGTACAGCTCTCACCAAAAAGTAATCATGACTCACAAACCCCTTTGCATACCATTAGCAACCTTCTAGCACCCTCAAATTGCATGTTATGAAATTACTGAATGCTAGCAGTGCAATTTTGGGTTTATTTTGGGCAAATATTCATTGGGGACCACATCCTTAACTGACTTTATACATGCAAAGTTTTGGCTCTGTGAGATATGCAAATATGCGTTGTACATTAGAATGTTTATATCTATTGAAGCTTTTACACCAATATTTTCACACTTGGCAATTTTAAGATATGTGGACATCAGCTCCCAAAATTTTNGTGCAATTTTGGGTTTATTTTGGGCAAATATTCATTGGGGACCACATCCTTAACTGACTTTATACATGCAAAGTTTTGGCTCTGTGAGATATGCAAATATGCGTTGTACATTAGAATGTTTATATCTATTGAAGCTTTTACACCAATATTTTCACACTTGGCAATTTTAAGATATGTGGACATCAGCTCCCAAAATTTTCTAGCCACCATGGATTGAAATCCACACTATCATCTAAATTTGCCAAGTCTGAAAAACATTATGTTAGATGTATATATGGACACTGGACAACATTTTTTCCCCAAAAGTTTTGCTTCAGAATGATTCTATCACATAGGAATCTCAAGAAATAATAAATTAACTTTCAACGACTATAAGGTATTTAACTGCATAATATTTCTGACACATTGCATAAGTTCAACATTGTAAAAGTGTTTTGCTGCTGGTTTTTATTTGTACTCAGTGTCTGATGCATCTCACTGCAGTGTCCAACAATAATCAATCAGCACTGATGGATTCTTCTTGCCCCAATACCATTTTTTTCCATTGTGGCAATGTCCTGGTGAAACTTTTCACATGTTCATCACTGACCTCCCCCCTAGATTTTCAAGAAAGAAGTCTAAGAGCAGAAAATGAATAGTCAGTAACATGTGCATTACATGGTCTGATAAGAAGTGTGTCAACCAGCTAAATGCAGTTCAGCGCTCTGTAGTTGCCAAGAGAATTCTTAACAACATCCTTTAATGCTTTCCAGGTGATTTTCTCTGGTCCCTCTAACAAATCTTTGAACCCCTTGTCATTGATAATGTATCTATCTGTGGACCAACAAATATGACTTCCTTAATCTTGGCATCATTCCAGTTATTCTTGGAATCATCTGTCTCAAATAATAAAAAACCTTCACTGACCTTGTCGATGAAGATTCTCAGTCATCCAGGCAGGGTTGTCTGGAAGTTGGGTCATGGCAACTGGATTTCTTTTCTTTTTTTAGTTTGAAATGTTTTGCTGCTTATGCAGGTAGCTTCTTCAAACTGATATGACTTGGATAAGCAGTGAAATGTTTCAAACAAAAAAAAGAAAAGAAGTCCAGTCACATTGACTCAATTTCCAGACTTCACCTTCCTTGCTCATCACTTTCACAAAATCTTTCAGCAGTTCAGTTTTATGTGAAGCGGAAGAAAGAATATCTTTGTTTGGGTCAACAAGTGGTTCATGTTCAATGTTTTTGTCCTGGAACGAAATTCTTTCAGAGTGCCATTTCTTTTTAATATAATGGACTTTCTCGAAGGGCCGTCCCGTTCACATATGTAACAACAGTACTTGATATAACCAAGGTGCATTCCAAGCAGTAGAGCCACTACTTTTAGATCTCCACAAATATTCCAGATGTACTTGGTATTCTGGATGTCCTTCAACAACACTTATACATTTTGTATGTTTATTTCATGGGTGTGCAATACAATCAATAGGTACTGAAGAATGTATTTTGCATAAACAGAAGATTTCATTAAAACGGTACACGATAGGTTAAATTACAGGCTATTTTCCTGATTAGCAGCTAAAAATGTATAAGATACACCCAAAAGTGTTCAGTAACCAAAATCTTTGTTGTCCAGTATATTTAAAACAATCTTATCATGAACAGTATTTATACTGTAATCGGTATTTAATACCTGTTAAAGATTGATATACTACTGAAAACATGAAGAGTATAATCCTTAGATCTGTTGATGTCTGTCTACACAATTGAATTTTTGTAAACAGGCATGCAAGTGAATTAAAACCTAGTTTACCTCTACCAGTCTTCCATCAGAATTCCTGTTTCCTTGCTTGCCTGATAATACTATTGTCTTTTCTATAATCTGCTTGGAAAATTAACCGATGCTGGAAAAGATAATAATTTATATCTACTAGTCCAATACACATTATAATGTAATAAACATTTCTGGATGAGTTATAAGAGCTGCACTGAAGTCTTGGGAAGGCATATGAGGCTGAAAGGCCTCTGTCTGGCTATTGTCAGAGGAATTTCACACAGTGTTCCTGACTAGTATTAATATCATGTTTGCCAATGTGCAGGTTCAAATTCATTTTCATCTAAATTTCAGATCCATATCCCCACCTGCTCTTTATATATATTAGCTTAAATCATAATCTTGCATTATTGTCCCATGAATCTTTGATATAAACAAACATAATTTGCTGAGGAACTTTAATGAAAACACAATAATCACCAACGTAGATCCTAGAAACTTAGGATGTGGCTCATACATCTTATATAATTAGAATACCTATATTTTACATTCTCTACTTAATAATTGTTGAAGATAGATGATAGAATTAAGTTTACCTTTGAAGTTTACTCCCAAACTGTTGAAAACATATAAAAGGCTCCCAAACCTACTGCTTCCGCCCCCCCCCCCCCACAAAAAAGCCTAGTTTAGTTTTTTTCATTTCACAGTCTCCATGTCTACTAAACTATTTTTAAAGGCTGCACAAAAGTTTCTTATTGTCTACTTTCTTCACGTTCTAAGCTATGATACTTCACTAAGAACAATTAGAAACTAAAAGCATATAATAGAGAAAGAATTTCAGGAAATGGCAGGCTACAAACTTCCAGGGTGACAGAAACCATGAAACAAGCAATTGAGTAAGGTTAAACTGAGGTTTAGACAGCCAAAACACTGGTCAACTCATCTTGCCATTAGGTGATTAATAGTTGTTTATTTTTGGAGCTTGAACTAATAGGCCATCCTGGGGCCAGTGCAAACTGATATTATCTAAATAACCACTGAGTGCCTAGTGCTAGCATATCTTTCCTGTTGCTTTTATGAGGAGCTGATCTGGCTACAACAAGGGTGGTAGATGTGCCAAAAAGTACATCATCCTCACCACATGTGTCATGCTGTGTGTGTCACAATTTAGAGGTGATTCTAAGACAGAATGTCCAGGCTTTAACTAATGAATTCTTTCTCAGGAGCCAGTTCCAAAATGGTGTTTTCTACAAGCAATTTTCCTGAGGTCAATTCACCTTTAGTCCAGAAGAAAGATCTCCCCCTGCTGGTCCTCTGCAGCTGACCTTAACGGAAAAAAGACTTAATATGTGCACTAATGTCTCCTCCATTGTCCCCTCACTCATACACATTTTAAGTATGTGAATTTAAACTATACTTGCACACTCTTGTCAGCTGATATCTACATTCTCATCTGAAAGCATGCCATTATTAGCTGAAAAAAGAAAATGTTTTGTGTTACCTTCCAACCAAATACATCACACAAGACAGTAAAGCACTTCGGAACCCAAGGCGAAAATTGGGAGTACTACTAGAATCCAGCAAAAAGTTAGAGAGGTTTTTTTTTTTTTGCTTTCTTGGCTATCCAAATACAGTAGCTTTAACAGAAACAGGACAACATAAAGTTCATTTAGTTGTGATTTAGTTGTATCCAGTCAAGAGTGGGCTACACTTCTCTGACAGCTGAGAAAGAGAAAGATTGTGAGATTTTTGAATTTTATAAATTTTGTATGCCAACTCTCAAGCTGTATTGTAACAATTTTGATATATTTTTTAAATGAGCTCATAATTGGCATAGCAAGAAATATTTGAATATACTCACTCCCCACCAAGTCTGTCACTAAGTGAAGTGATCGTTAAGCAAAGTATCATGTGACTGTTCCACTTAGCAAAGGTAGTCTAGAAGTCCTGATTGTCACATTGGTGAATGATCTCTGGAGGGCCCGGGACAGGGGTTATTCCTCTGTCCTAGTTCTTTTGGACCTCTCAGCGGCTTTTGATACTGTGGACCACGGTATCATGCTGCGGCGTCTGGTGGAGTTGGGAGTGGGGGGCACCGTGATGCGGTGGTTCTCCTCCTTCCTCACCGATCGCACGCAGTCTGTATTGGCAG
>NW_015386531.1:461041-462240 GCF_001527695.2 Protobothrops mucrosquamatus
TGGTTTCTAATTAATTTTAAAATAAGAATAGGCCTATTGAATATATCTTTTAATTGATTTTAAATTTTGTAGATTTGTATCGATTGTTCTGTTTTTAATTGGCTGTAAGCCGCCCTGAGTCCACTAGGAGAAGGGCGGGATATAAATGCAATAAACTAAACTAAACTAAACTAAGTAATAATAATAATGATAAAGTTGGGACCTTGGAGGTCATCTAGTCCAACCTCCTGCTCAGGCAGGAAACCCTATACCATTTCGGACAAATGGCTGTCCAGTTTCTTCTTAAAAACTTCCAGTGTTGGCGCATTCACCGCTTCTGGAGGCAGGTTGTTCCACTGGTTAATTGTCATTAATTAAATCACCCACAGTCATTAAACAGGACATCATGTGACTACCAATTATCTTTGTCATTGACTTTACCAGAAGCCAGCTGGGAAGGTAGCAAATGACGATCATGGGATGCTGTGACTATTGTAAATGTATAAGAGTTGCCAAATTGCAATCATATGATGTGATGGTTGTAAGTGTGAGGACCAGCTGTAAGTTACTTATTTGAGTGCCATTGTAACTTTGAAAAGTTGCTAAAGAGAAAAGGGGAGAGAGAGAGAGACAAAGAGGGGGAGAGATTCTGGAAAGGAAAGCATGGCTCAGGAAAAAAAAGGCCTGACACAAATGAATTCTTTCTGTGAAAGTGGGCAAGGTATATGTATTTTTATGACTAAATAAGACTACTAAATCTGTCAGTTGTAGATGCTTTCATTGCATTTCTTTTCATTTACATTTTTTTAAAATATATTGTAAAAGCAACCATAAAAGATTAACCATTATTTTAACCAAGTTCAAAAAGAAAAGAAAAAAATACAGTTTTGCTCATGCTACTATAGTTCACTATGGCAACAGGAGAAAAATGGAAAATTCAAAAGATGAAAAGAGCTGTAATTCCAAGGATGAAGAATTAAAAGTGAGAATTAAGATTGATGTATTATTCCAGGTAATTTATACACTATTAGGCATTTTGTTTCTTTAAAGTACTTATTTGTTTTTCTCCACCTCACAAATTTTGCTTGTTCAAATTTATCAAAATCTTATTATGCTGACATTTTCACATCTAAATATTGAAAATTATTTAGCAGAAAAGGCAATCCTAGTGTATAATGGATTTTTGGATATACTGCATTTGTTTCATGTGAGCCACAAGT
>NW_015386531.1:464418-489577 GCF_001527695.2 Protobothrops mucrosquamatus
TAAAACTGTATTCAAACAAAGAATCTGTAATCTCATTGATATATGCAAATTGTAACTTTGAACAAATGATGGTAATTTGAGATTTCTCAAATCATTGTTTATTGGCTGAGATTTATTTCATTCTTTTTAGTCTTAAAATTCACTAAAATCAGACATAATAAATTAAGAATCAGGGAGAAAAGGAGAAAGGGAAAGCCGGCTGATGGGAATGCTGTCAACGTCTCCTGTTTGTACCATATTTATCTGAATGGAAGACCAAATGTTGATCCTGTCAAAAAGGCAAGAGAGAACAAAAATCCAATGCAAGGCACCATTTTTCCCACAAAGATTGCCAAATCCAGATCCCAATCTGTGTACATCCCTCACATATGTAAAATACTCAAGACACACAAGTATGGATCTGCTCCCTTCTAGCAGAAAGAATAAAAAGAAGAGGGAAAGTGAAGGAAAGTGAAGGACAGAGAACAAAACAGAAATGGAAGAGCAGTCAGGAGACAGAGAAAAAGAGAGCTTGATTTAAGTGTAAAAAAAAAAAAAGGGAGGGGCAAAATTCAACAGGAAAATCACCCTTTTCAAAAAAAAAGAAAAAAAAAGCTAATGTTAAGCTAATCTTCCAAGGTATCTGTGCTATACAATATTCGGATTGCAATCCTTTTTTCTTAAAAAAAATATCTTCTATCTTAGAGGATAACTGTCACCCCCTCACTTTGCAGATAATTATTTAGCAGGAAAAAAAAATCATTCTAGTCAGAGGAAGACATTTAGTAAGTGTTAACATAAACATAAAGGACTGGGTATTACATGAACTTACAACATGAAATATGCGAGGTTGCATACAGTATGTGTGTGTGGTTATGCTAACAGAAGCCAAAGGGATAGTATCTCTCTGTGTCGAGATCCATCCTGGTTATTTTGCATTGATCAGAATTACAGAGTCACCATGGTCTGTATGGTCACCATGTTCATTATTATTTGGGGGTTCCAATTTTCCAAAATGAATAGAAGCCCACTGCAGACCTTTCTATGGCTTCATGGCTTTTATTCAGAGGATTACTCTGTTCTGAATGAGTCTACCATCCTCAACAAGGCTTTCAAAGTATTCTAAATGGTACATTAAGATCAGTTACACTGATGATTGTATGAGGGTAAACAACAACTAATTTACGTCTGATTTATGTTAAACCCTATCCTATTTAAAACAAGAGAAAAGTCAAAAGGCACTGTTACTCATTAGTTATTTATCTAAACTGAAATCAGTATCTCCCAAAAAGCATTGCTAAAATTGCCAGTGACACAAGCCATAACGTGTATGACCTCTCTGCAACTAAGGAAGCATTTTGGTATTAGTGGCTAATTTATAGGCAATATTTGTTCACTATTTGCTGTCAACTCTCCATGCTTAATGGTAGAACACATTCATCCATCCATCCATCCATCCATCCATCCATCCATCCATCCATCCATCCATTTATGCATTCATTCATTCATTCCTCATATTCTCAAATATAGTAAAAGCGGAATCAAGGGTAAGTTTATGAGATAGTAATCAGACTAATAATTTCTCAAATACTTTAAACTGGGCTTATTAATATGTTTATGCCTGACTGTGTGAGAACGACATGCTGGGAAGTCTAATCATCACATCTTTGATTGTGTTCATCTTACAAAATCTAACAGGGCAGGCATTTGGTACAGCCCAGGGGTTGTGCCTTTTCTGTTTCAGGGGTAGCCCTCTGGAAGGACATGCCCTTGCAAATTCAGCTGGCTCCAATCCTGCTTGTCTTTTATAAAGCTTGTTAACCTGGCTCTTCCTTCAGGCATTGGATCAGGCAGTTTGATGAGCCCATATGTGATGGTTAGGTTTTGGCCCAGTTCCATTGTACTTTTGTTGTTGTTTTTACTTAGTTTGTTATTTTCTTCTTTTTTAATCCTATGTAATCTGCACAGAGTTGCAATTTGTGAGTTGGACATTATAGAAATTGATTAAGCAAACAAACAAACATCAACACCTCTTTTTGACAAATATCAAAAGCTTCTAATTACTTAGCGCAAGATAATCTAGTTAACTGCAATGCCTAAACAGTTTTGAAAAAAGCGTACATCCACAATAAGTAGGATGAGGAAACATATTTACCAAAGATACAGTATAACTTTATTTGTTATGCAAAGAATAAGTATACTTTTTTTTAAAAAAAATAATAATTTGTGGATAATGTGGTAAGTTGTAATGAAATGTGAAGGAAACATAAAGTAAGTACAGTATTGCTCCATTCTTTTCAATAAATAAATGAAAAAAGTTTCCAATTCCAATTCTTAATGAAAGTGTCGCCTCTCTTCCCATATTGTCCCTGATTTAATGAAATATCTATCAGATCATTTAATTACTATGGTTCATATTTTAATAGTTTATATTAAAATCAGTACAATAATTGTTTCATACTACAAAGAGAATCAACTTAAGTTTGCAACCAAAGGAATACTCAGCAAGAGGCTGCGTCTAATCCTACTTGCTGACAAATGCATTAAGGTATGAGACATATGTTCCTGAAAACTTATTTATCATAGTTACTTTACATTTTTAAACATACATTTGGTATATCTTAGGAATCTATCTCAAAATACTGTTATGTATATAAGTCCTCATAAATATAAAACAGTGGGGGAAACGGTCTTTTCATAATATACTCAGTGCTCTGGAATGACTCTTCTGAAGATCACAATTGCCGTTAAACAAACAAACTCTCAAGTTAATAGGTTAAGTGTTTGTGTAGTTGATAGATGTGAGGCTAATATAATCAGTGGTAGTAAGAAACCATACAATTGGTTGTTGGCAGAGCTAATCAGAACTTCTAGTTTTCACAAGGCTAAAGTTTCAGAAAGATGTATTCTCTGGGCCTTTTGACCTAGATAAGAGGTGGTACATGCTAGCCTTGTGTTCTGGTAAACAGACTGGAACTCTGAGTGCAAATCAATGCCATGTGCTTTCCACTAATAGAACACATGGGTTTAAAATTAAAATGCAACGTGATCAAGTGCTTCAGGAAATTTAAGCAGTTAAAAGAGAATGTGGCCAGATAAAATGCTTAGGTCACATTTTTATGTTCCCTTGCCCTTCTCCATTTAAAAACCTGGACAAATTCAATTGTATTGTATTTCTTTACAATCTGTTGGAAAAACAAAAAATTCATTTAATTATTTCATGGTTGATTGATCTAGGGGAAATGAGGATGTTGTGAGTTTCTCTACCAGATATGCCTCCTATTAGATTAATATGTTTTATTGTAGCAGACTAACTGAGGAAATATAGTGGAAAAATGAGTAGACAAACTGAAAAAATACTAAAAACAAATACAGACATTAGAATTTCTAATATACATACCACATGCAATATAATACATTTATATTACACTTATAATACAAATAAACATTAATACCACACTTAACCTAACCTCAGGAATATATGCACAAAAGTAAGTCTTTGAATACAGTGACACTTTCTCTTAGATAAAGAACCTCAATATAAATGGCAGTTTAACTGTATGAAGCAGATATTTAGTTTACATAGTTTTGCTTTAAACCTTGTGTTTTCCCTGTATTTGATTCTGTAGTATGAACAAACCCAGAAAAATATAAATAATTATGAGTGAAAAGAGAAAAATGTATACTGTGAACTAGTACAAAAGAACTAGTTGAATTGGACATTTCAAAAGTAGGGTATCAAAAGCTGCAATATAACACATAATGAATTAAAAAAGAAGTCTGTAGCATAAATATTTTGGAAAGGGGTTTTGAGAAGTCTTACCTAATTATTTTGTGAATGGCAGTATTTTGCTTATATTATATTATACTTTTGCTTATATTATACTTATACAGTTAAATGGTTTGTAATGATCAGAATGATCTGTACATAATTGGATCTAAACTATTATAATGCATAAGAAATATATGCCATTATTTCTCCTTCAAATATAAACATATTTTCCAATGTAAATGAGATAATATATTAATTTATTTAATCCATAGATTCACTAGACAAATATGTCTACTTCAATGCCATTATAGAACAAATGATTTAACTCATGCTAATTTCATGCTCTATTTTGTAGAGAATGGAGTGTTCCTCATTTACCTGATACTAAGCACCAATGAATTTATATTTAAATACTTATGTGTAAAATGCAGTTCTACTTATGTGTAAATTTCAGTTAATAAGCTGAAAGACTATGTCTTACAACACTTTAATCAAGGAGACTATTAGTTATAAANAATGATTTAACTCATGCTAATTTCATGCTCTATTTTGTAGAGAATGGAGTGTTCCTCATTTACCTGATACTAAGCACCAATGAATTTATATTTAAATACTTATGTGTAAAATGCAGTTCTACTTATGTGTAAATTTCAGTTAATAAGCTGAAAGACTATGTCTTACAACACTTTAATCAAGGAGACTATTAGTTATAAATGGATAAGAACTGGCCATATGGATTCTGTGCTATCAAAAGAAGAGAATATTGTAGCTCAGGGTTGAACTGAGAGGTCCTTGGTACCATCATGACTATCCCGTGATATGCACAATTATGTTGTTTACATCTTTTGAAAAGTAAAATTTATCTCCCAACCAGTCTTCCATCAACTGAGTTTGCTCCATGAGAAATCCAGAAATCCATAGTCTTTTCTATTTTAGCATCTATAATAATCTAAGATACCTGTCATATAACTTGAAACTCCCCTCAGATAGTCAGGAATACCCAAGATTCCAACTCAGGGAGGATAATTAATGTATAGAACTGGTTCCAGTAGCCAAAATCCTATTAAGAAATGGTGAATCCATGACAATGGATATTATTTTGAAACTGAATTTAGCAGATTCAAATAAAAATATATTTCTAGCAATGGAGAGATCTAATTCTTGTGGATGTGTCAATCCCTTTCTTAAATATCAATTTAATGTTGTGTGTTGTACTGAATGAATTTAGGGAATCATTTGGATAGGTTGAATTCTCCTGCCTCATGTATTTCTGTCATGCAATACACATCAATAGCATTTCTTCTCATACATGATCATGGCTATCTGATTATGAGCTGAATAACTATTATGAAAAATTCACAAATCTGCACTATACATGGGAGAAAGTTTCTGTTCTACTGACAGACACAATAGGGTACAATTCATAGGCACTGTTCAAACAATACAGCATGCGAAGAGTGGTGAAAATTCCTTCTTACTTCATGTTAGCTGAAGATATCATTGGAGAGCTAATCTCCACTAGGGTGATAATACATGTCGTGTTCACATAGAAATATTTGCATTTACACAAAGACTCCCTTCCGCATTTTGGAAAAAGGAGGAGTGATGAACATCCCTCACATGATAAACTGCACATTGGAATATAATACTTTAACAGGCAATGATTGTTCCTGGGAGGATTCTATGTCCATGATTTTAGGTATTTGTTTCATAAAGGACATTTTAATGCCATTTTTATTATTGATGTATTGATACTGGATACTGTTTAAAGAAGAGTTTGGCAATGGATCTTCCATGTATTCAAGATAAAGCATTTGTATTTAATTTTCATCATACTATCTTGTGGAAATAAGTATTAATTATGCTTATTCTACAATTACTAAGCCCATCTTATACAAAGGTTATTCAAAATAAAACAGTTGTGTAAAGTGTCTCTATAATCAAGAAAGAACATTCAAATATAAAAGGTACAGTCAAACAAAATTGTCCAAATAAACATGAGATAAAATAACCCACCTGAATATTTTTATATTAATGTTTTATTATAATTTCAGTCCAATTGACAATTGCTAGTTTTTTAATATTTTTTCTCTGCCTGCATTCAATTTGATTCCTAGAAACTTCTCTCTCTCTTTTTCTCCCCTCCCCCTCTCTCTCTGTGTGTGTTTTGCTGAATAATGTAATATTTTATGCAGGCAATTTGATAGCAGTTTATTCATCACTCACATGTTTTTTAAAAAACTCAAAGCAACAGTTGGTAAAGGTCTGACCTAAATATGAGTATTCAGCTATCACTGAAAGTACAAACGATTATCTTTAACTTTTATAATAATATTTGCCAGAAATATTTTCTATTAGAATAAAAACCACTTAATAAAGGACAAATAAGAAGCACTCTGGGCATAGAGAAAATAATTATTTGAAATGAAAAATCTATGGAAAGGATTGTCTTCATCCCATATATTCTATAACCACATACAGGAAAATAGAGATAATTTTGATACGTAGCAGATACACATTTTTTTTTATAAATTCTAGTCTGTTTTATTTCCTCAATCTAATATTAATAGTCAAAATTATGAAAAATCACAATTTCTTTATCTGAGTTCAAAACTGAGTTTGTACGTTAGTTAATATGAAGCTTACAAAGCAAACGTTGCATTTATTTAGTTCTTTTTTTATATGCCAAAACACTTCAGTGTGACTCTCAACAGCCAAAAAGTCCCTTGCATTTTTCTAAAAGTCCATGATTGGATATCACTGTAAATAGAATTACTATACCCGGTCTACATTCTGTAGTATGATTAACCATTTAACTGACAACATATATCCATGAAACAATATACACGTAGGCATTTGTGAATGTATATCTTATTTTAATATATAGAATTATATATTTATGGCTATATAGATGTAATTTTTTTTAAAGTATTATTGGAAAAGGAAACTACATACACAATTTGGGTTTGTAATGCCATGTTCCTCAATTCTAAACAGATATTTCATAGGTGCAAGCATTTATTAAGGCATCCATTTCCTGGAAAAGAAGAAATGTGCATGGCATTTGTGTATTATAAAGTTCAAACACACACACACACATACACACACAAACACACACACACACATATATATATATATGACTGAAAATATGAATAGAGCTTAGAGCATTAATATGGCAACAGAACTTTCCGCCATCAGATTTATATGGGATGCCCAGCATCAAAATCTTCTTGCAGACTACAAAGTCATTTTCCCCCTTCTTTCATATCAGTCTTCAGTGATTTCCTTCTAATGAAAAACTAATCCTTTAGTAAGGATTGCACATTTGAAAATTTTCATGATTCCATGATAGATGCATTCATGTAACAACTATGTTTTATAAATTGCTCAGATATTGATTGTAGATCTATTAAAGAATTAGACTCTCACACTCACACCCTCATATATATAGTTAACATAATTAAAACATAGTTAACTGATTCTTCTTAGAAAGTCATAGCGTTCACACAAATAACTTATGCTCTCTATTATTCAATACAATAGATGTCAAAAGCAAAACAATATGGAGCAAACAAGACTTGATTCATTTTGAACAAAATGCTAAATAAAAATTGTATTCTTCTGTAGGACACATGTCTACATTCATCAATATATATTTTAGCATTTAATAAGAATCTATGCAGTAAAGTGAAAGAATAAAAAAAAACACGTATTAGAGATATACAGTATCTACTTCTATATAAAAGTTGCAGACAATGCTCCAACAAATATGTTAACACTTGGGGGTTGTAATGGATGCCATCACAGTATTACCACCTCAATTTTTGTTTATTTTTTTTTGATCGTGTGGTTCTAGACTTTTCGTACCACAGAGTGTGAATACATAAGGTATTGGAATTGATAATAAGGATGACACATTTTCGTTTGGTATTTAAACTCCACTATTTCGTGGTCAACCGTCTACACTTCAGATGATACTTTCGTCTTTGGAAATTTTCGACGCATTGGTAATACTTTATTGACTGGATATACTTTGACGAACCATGGTTCACAAATTTATTGTCAGGTTCCAGCCTCTAGCTGTTCTCTGATTGTTCTAAATACTTGACAAACTGAAGCCTTTTCACTTTCTGTTGAAATTGCCTCATCTCCCTGTCAGAGCGCCATGGGGGACTCCATTACTTTTCTGACTTCCTTCCCCCACTGACAAGTCATTTAGCTGGCTTCTTGTTGTGAAGGCTGTCCATGTCAAATTAGCCAGAGCCCCTATTGTCCTTATTACCACTCGAAAAGCCATCATGAGTAATGCTACGGGGTCCCTCAGTTGTCATCATTTGTCAGAAAGAAAGGGAGTGTGGTTACATATAGTTGACAGGTAATTTCAGTGTCTACAATTACCCCAATTAGTCTTGTCATAAACAATTCGATAAACGCACACCAATACAAACAGATAAACACACCAAGGTCTCTCACTATTAATGTTGGGTAATGGGTAAATCAGTGATATAATGTTATATTTTATTTATTTCTTTAAAGTATCCACAGCTGTGTGCTGGCAGTTACTACCTGGTCAGCACAAATTGTACTATCTACTTTCATTAGCTCATCACTACAAGAGAATAGGAAAGGCTGTGACAAAATTCATTTAGAAAGAAAAAGAGAGCAGATTGCCTAAAGCAGGTGTTATAACAAAGATAAAACAAAGGTTTTCAGTTCTTTACTGCAATGGCTTTAGAAGTGATTATTTTATGTTAATACACACATATGACAAGAAGTCCCCCAAGAAAGAAAGGAAAAAAATGCAATTGCTTGGATTAAAAATAATATTCATTTGGAAATTAAAGCACATTGGTGGTATTGCACATGTTAAAGGCTGTTATGTAGAACCAATTATTTCATTCATATTAACTCATTTTTGAGCCAGGCAATCCAGAATCTAAGAGATATTACCCAAAAGCACTCTTCTTCAAAAAATCAACTGATTTCTGAATTTAGAGGACACTTGGCTAGGAATCCAATATAGTCAACAGTGACTGGTATAATTTTTCTAACCAAACACTGTTAGCAGCAATGTTTGCTTCGTAGTGTAATAATACTAATCTGTTTTATCTCTTTTAATACAGTCTACCATAGAGTAACAACACTGAATTAAGAACCAGTAAGATTAGTCCTGGGCACTGTGCAAAATCTATCCACATTTCAGCATTTCTTGAGTCTGTACCCTGTCTGTTTGCTGACCACATACTCAAGTGATGGGAGGAGAACTCAACAGAAACATGTTGTTGTAGGAAATTGCTTTTGGCAACTATTTGTTCAAGCTCAAGATTTTTTTTTAAAGCCAACACTAAGAACCCAACAGAAAGCAGGACAGGTCTCCCTAATGAGTAATCTATTTTAGCACAGTCTTGTCTAGGCATGACAGTTTACTGAGAGGCTTGAAAAACTCGTAATTACCAGTGTTACAGGGCAATTAATGTATATTACACTGCACTACTCATGGCAGCAACTGTCATTTTCTCAATAAAAATGAGTACTCTTCAGCTAAAGGTGACATTAATTGGGACTTTAATGACTATGCAGAGGAGCTGAAGCCAAATATGAACAAAACAGCGATTCAATGAGCAACTTCAGAAACGAGAAAATTGTACTAAAATGAGATTAATTGCTGTTTAGAAAAAGGAAAGAACCTAAAAAGCTATTAAATTGCAGGGTTTGGGTGCCCGGGTGATGGTTGTGATGTTAATCTTGCATTCTCACAGCAGGCAAATATTCACTAAATTCAGAGCTTTTTGACAGCAGGAAAAATCATGTATGCTTAACTTCAATCCATCAAAAATATATTTCAGCTTTTATCAGTGTTCTAAATACTTCTGCAATTTCAAAAATTACTGCTCCATTCCTTGGCTGTCATCATGCAAATGGGAATACTGTCAATATTTCTGTGAAAAATTTCTCAGCTTCAAAAGGCTTAGTTTGGTGATAAAGAAAGAAAAATGTGAAGATTAGAATTGCAAAATACACACTACTAATATAACAGAAAGCAAACAATAAGAATATAATGTTTAAATTGTGGAAACTACTAAAATAGAAAATGATGGGGTGTTTGTCTGTGTGTATGTGTAAAAATCAAAGAAAAATAATTTCTGAAAATCTTTCACAGCCTGTGTAGTTAATTACTTGTTATAAATAATTGTGACATAATTTTGCAGCTCAACTTCAGGTGATGCAATGATTAAAACAGTTCTGGAGTTTCTAAAAGCCTTTATCTCTTCTACTTAATGCTTGATGCAATTATATAATTGCTTTATAGGTCTTTCAACTGTCAAAACGAGTGTATACATAAAACATCACATTTAAACTCTGACATACAAAGGGGGTAAACATAGGTCTGACTTCCTTTGAAGTTTTGTCTTCAAAAGTAGAAATTTGAAAATAGAAAAATTAATTCATCAATTGAGGACAGTCTATGGCCTCTTCACATATGTAACTTTTGTGCATGTTATGAAATAGATGCAGCACTCAGCAATTACAATAATAGCACTCCCACTGCTATTATTGTAATTCACATTTATTTTTTAATAATCAAAGCTGTTCCCCTCCAAGTTATAATAATTAAATGGCTAGCATTTTTGCAGAGTATAAATTTGTAGAATACACATATACACAAACAAACAAACATAACCTTGTCATATAAACAATACAGGGTTTCCAAAAATAGGTTGACTTTCTAAAAATAAGTTGTCTTACTGTTACTGTAACATTGATTTTTGATTAACTATTTTGACTGCATATTTATGCAAAGTCATAGAAGGACATTTAAATGAATGTCTTAACTTGCTTACCAATGACATAGCAGCTGAAACATAAGAGACCCAGTTTGGTGTAGTGACCAAACTGTAGTGATCCCAGCTTTGAAACAGAGACCATGAGTTCTAGTCCTGCCTTAAGCACAAAGCCAGCTGGGTGACCTTAAGCCAGTCTCTCTTCTTGGCCCTAGGAAAGAGGCAATGGCAAACCACTTCCAAAAAAGCTTGCCAAGAAAACTGCAGTGACTTTTCCAATACTGACTTGAAGGAGAGAGAGAGAGAGAGAGAGAGAGAGAGAGAGAGAGAGAGAGAGAGAGAGAGAGAGAGAGAGAGAGAGAGAGAGAGAGAGAGATGATCAAACAAAGACGCAAGTCAAAATCTTTAAATATTTGGGAATAGTTTTTTATTGCTATATCAAACACAGGGCACATTAAAATATAGCAGCATTATTTTCCAAGAGTAGTATGGCATATACAAGCACTGCTAAAGTTATTTTTGGCTAAGGCCCATCTTTGCTTAGAGTTCAGTTAGCACCAGACAGCTCTTCTCTGTCAGAAGAGATGATGTTAGTCCAAAAATCAGGAGTCTGATCGTATCTTCTCAGGCCAATACATTTATTAAATGTTTTAATTATATTCTTTAGTCTGAGAAGTTGTTACTATGTTCCAACTGATTTCTGTCTCTCTGGAATATGTCCAATTCAAATTCGTAAGTGTCCTCCTGAGGAATTAATGTGGTACCCCATCTCAGCTGCCCAACTGTCTCACCGTTGCATGGAGACCTGCCACAGCTGAGGAAGCTTCATTTGGCTACCTAAGTGCAAAGTGCTTCACTTATCTTCATGGTTTTTCCTTCAACTGCTGATTGGCATGCCCAGGCTATGTGCAGTGTGGATTTCCTCCTGAGGCTGCCTCGGTCCATTCTCCAGGTGGGCTCCATTCTCACTATCCTTGAAAGTTTCCTTTTATTTCCATGCTAATCCTTTCTTTATTATTGGAGAAAGAAGCTTCTGAAGGATCACAGAATGAAGCCATCAATTGTTGAGCTTCAGCAACTTGGAGAAGAATGCTTCTGAAAGATCGCGAGAATGGAACCTGCTTAGAAAATGACCTTGGTAGGAAGGCTACACCTCACATAGTCTGGTTGTGCCTCTCAGCAGCTGAAGAAAATCCATGAAGGTAAGTGGGGTGCTTTCCATGTGCTGGTGGGCCAGATGGCCATCTAAGGCTTCTAAGGCCACAGCAGACTTCTGTGCAGCAGTGGGTGCAATAGCTTGTCCCAGGCTGCCCAGGGCCTCTCCCACACTCCCACGTTCCTTACCTTGGACTCCATCTACTTAAGGATCTGTGAGATCACTTAACAACTACAAACAGGAATGACAAGATTACAGTAGTTGAGTAAAGCAGTCACATGACATCTTGCTTAACAACTGCTTCACTTAATGACTGAGATTCCAGACCCGATTGTTGTGATAAGTCACGGACTACTTGAAGTTATAGAGGTATACTCTTTGTAATTCTGACTTCCTCTTTCCCTTCTTGTACTCCAATGAATCAGGGAGGCAACTGAGTTGCTTTCACAGGACTTAAAAATGTTTCAGTCTCTTTTATATAGGTAACAGTTCTGGCTTATTTCCAGAAAGGTCATTTTCCTTGGTCTCTACAGCCCCTTCTTTAGGCCAGCAAGACTTTTAAATCAAATAACTTTTGCAAATTTTAAAAAGCACTAACTTTAGCATGGTTAATTGCCTCCGACAACTTCAACTTCAATTGCAGTATTGTGGTCACAATCTTGACTTTTTTTACTATACCCTGTGGATACTTCTGTCTTAGTTAAGACTTTTATCTGAAACCTTGTATTGATAGGCTTCATTGACTATAGGTAATTGTTGAGATTAATGTTCCTTTTACTTGGTCTTCAACTATTTGGAGTTGGGGTGAGCAGTAAGATGAAACATTTGTTGAGAAGGATGATGAAAAACATCGAAAGAATCTCTTCAAAGTGTAGGAAAGGGCTACATTGGTAGTTTTAGTAAAGGTTGATAAAGCCTCACTTGAAAAATACTGATAGATTTTCATTGGATACCTTAATGAAAATGCAGATACAAAAAGCCAATTCCATGACAAAGGATTATTAGGTAAAGAAAGAGAAATAAGAACTTCAGTGTCCTTGTACAGATACTCAATATCCATCAGGAAGGTTTTCCAGCCCCCTGTCCTCTGGGCAATTTCTTGCCATAATTCTACCCCTTGCTCATTTCCCCATCAGTGACTGTAGGACTATGATCAGAAAAATAAGCAGCAATAGATCTGAAGAACTTTTCATGGACACAACATAGAGACCTACACTTTACATTTTTTTTCACCAGTCACTGGTTGCACTGCTTTTGTTTTTTGAATGAAAATTATACTTCCGTTTCTGTAATTGCTAGACCTGTAAGCAGAGAAAATGTAGGTTTTCTTTTATTTCATTTCTTTCATTTGCAAATCTGTCTCTAATTAACATAGCATTTGCTTGCAATGGTTAATTTTTAGTTGTTTGTTTTGCAGGCAAAATATTAACTTTCTTAAATCTCCCCAAGTATTAGAAAGTATTTCTTTTTATCTAATACAATATTTCTTCTTATCTAATACAATATGAAGTTTCCCAACAATGCTGAGAATTACAGACCATAATATTTGGAATTCCAGAAGCTGTAAAGTACCATTGAAAATGAAGAGAAGTATTCATCTTAGAGCTGCATTGGAAAAAAGTATAAAAAGAAAATGTTTGTGCCTGGAACAGTACCATTACTTTATAATATTTTGAATGGTCCTCATAATGCTAAGCAACCTAAGTGAGGAAAGAGCAGAAAATAAATCTGGATGTACTCATATTTCACAAAGTGGTACAGTATCATTTTTATGTCAGTTAGTCAATTGTTTAAGCATGTTCTTAAATGCTTTACCCTGTCCCACCTTAATCTACGTAAATTAGTCTGATTAAATTAAGAACACTTAGGCAAAGGAAAAAAAATACTCAAGACTCTTGTATGGAAAAACTATGAGCTCACTTTTGCTGCTAAAAGCAAATTTGTGTGTTTCTACTTTGTATAGCACTTTAAACTTTAAGGTAAAGGCAGAGGCCCCTACCCCAACCTTTTGGGCACCAGGGACTGGTTCCATGGAGAGAGGTTTTACTGTGGACTGGAGGGACCGTGGTTTCGCATGCTGCTGCCTGCATTCCGCGGATGAGACTTTGCTTGTTTGTGTGGCCTGGTTTCTGGCATGCCGCAGCCCGGTACTAGTCCACGAACTCGAGGTTGGGGACCCTTCCTTTAGAGCATGTGATGGCATAATGGAATACCTGTCAGCAACTCCTTACGTCTCCCCCTCACCAGTTGCACAGAGGTTGGGATAGGTAGCTGTGAAATGCAGGGAAATGGACCATATGACTGCACTTTGGGCATTTGACACCACGTCACATTTATGGCAGTCTGCAGAGTCTGGTGGCCACAGGACCATGTTTTACAATGGTTTTGCCAAAAACTGGCAGTTACTTCTATCCATAGTGAACCATTAGTCTGGTTAACTACCAAGGATTCACTTAAAAACCACAGTGATTCACTTGATGACTCCCATAAAAATATAAAATTGGATCAATCACATGACTGACCTGTTTTATGATTGTTATGACCAAAACAATCAGGCATGATTACGATTGTAACTGAAGGATTACCTGTAATCCCATTTTAAATTTGGATCAAACACTTTCTCTCTTCCCAACCCAACTCATAGGGTTGTGTTGTGAGGAAAGTAGAAACAGGAAGCATTGTTTTTGCAGCCTTGAGTTGTACAAAATTAAAGCAAGGATATCAATCTAATAAATCATTAATTAATGACTCTGTCATTGTGATAGAAGCCCCATTTTTTAACTCTTCATTGCATAAAGAAGCAGATCCTTTATCCTTCTTGTCTCTCTAGCACAGGGGTCTTGAAAGTTGGCCCTTTTATGATTTGTGGCTTCAACTCCCAGAATTCCTCAGCCAGGCACGCTGGCTGAGGAATTTTGGGAGTTGAAGTCCACAAGTCATAAAAGAGCCAAGTTTGAAGACCCCCTGCTCTAGCATTTAACTTCATTAGATGGCACTGTTTCCCTTGAGCTACGGTTGTCAAACATTCAAAGTTATGATGGTTCCCAAAAAAGCTACTTATGACCCCGATTCAAAGTCTGATTTGAAGATTCTAACATCTTTGTAACTACATCATCAAAGCATGACAGTATAATGAAATTTTACACATTCCAGGACAGTTTCAATGGCACTGTCATGGACATCTTGCCTTTTTTGATCACGCTCTGCAGACAGCCCTGAACTTCAGCCAAGAAGCATGAAAACCAGATCACCTGGAAGCCACACCCAAAAGGAAGGGGTGAAAGCAGAGGAAGAATGATGATTTGCATTACTCCTTTGAAAGTTCCAATTGCTAAATAAATTATCTTTGTATTTTCTGAAAATGAAAAGCCATGCTATCTCTAATGCTCTGTGCAAATTCAGTGGGTGTGTCATGCAGTCTGGTTCAGATTATTTTGGTAGCAACATCTGAATTTTTTTTGAGATAGAATCTATTTCATAATTGATTTAAAATTGTGAAAGTCTTATTGAATCATGATGATTGTGGTGCCCCATCTTTAGAGATTACAGCCCAGAAACATTTTAACATAAAATATGTTTTTTTATTTATTTGAGTATTATAAACAGTTGGTTTAATTTGCTTTAAATAACTGTTTTGATATTTTTTTAAGATTATTATCCTGTTTTTTTCCCCATACATAACTCAGGAGTACTCCTCCAAATACCCTATTTCCTCCACAATAATAACCCCTGTGCAGTGAGTTGGACTGAGAGAATGAATGGCTCAAAATTACTCAGCTGGTTTTTCATGCCTAAGGCAGGATTAGAATTTAAAGTCTCCTGATTTCTAGGCCAACACCTTAAGTGCCACACAACACCGGCTTTCTTTTTACCTGGTTTTATTTTCTCCTTTTTAACTGATGGCTGCTACAGCTTAGAGCTTAGAGACAAATGTGCATGTATAAATTTAGGCACTTCTGGTCAAATGTTTCAATGAATCTGTAATTCAAAAACAGCAGACATACCCTTCTGTATAGAAAAATGTTAAAACATCTTACTGCAAATCTGAAACCATACTTATTACATTCAAGATATAAGTAAACACTGAATATGGCAGGTCATAAATTTGGACTAAGGCCCATAAATTTGGACTTTATTCTTTTGCAACATCTTCTTTGATGGAAATAATCAAATTTAGTAGCTCAATAAAAGACTTTATATTCTTGTTTTGGGAATTTTTCTCCCTCTCTTTCTTGCAGACCTCTTCTAGCTCAAAAATATTCTTAAGTATCCTTGCCTGCAGCCTATGTTTGAGAACTCCCCACAGATTTTCAATAATACTCAAGTTTGAGGACTGTGAAATCCATTCCAAACCCTTCATCTTTCTTTCCTGTAAGTCCTTCTTGGTTGATTTGGGGGTATATTTCAGTGTGTCATCTTGATGAAATATTCAATCTCTTTCCAGTTTCAATTTTTTCAGCAGCGAGACCTAGCCCCTAGGATATATTGATATTTGACTCTATTATTTCTTCCATCTTCACAGTATTTCCTGTGCCACTGGTTGCCATAAAAGCATAAAGCACAATAAAGCCACAATAAAGCTTAACTGTTAGCAAGGTGTGCTTTCTTCAAATGCTTCACCTTTTCTCCCTCTAAATATTATGTGGCTGTGGTCAAATGGTTCAATTTTTGTTTCAAAAGTCCAAAGTACCTTTTTCAAAATCTTTCAAGTTAATTTTATTTTGCATTCTTTGGAAGATGACTTTTGTGATATCTCTATATATGTAGCACTACATTATGGACAACTTACTCCTGTGTCAGCTAAACTCTTCAGTGGGCTATTTGCAAGTGACCTGTGGGTGGTGTTTTGGGGGTACTTCTACCAGAATTTTTTCTTGGTCTTCTAATATTATTACTTGACTTCAAGAGTTCTACATAGCATTCATTTTTTTTTCATAATATTTCTAACAGCTGAAATTGCTAAAAAGTGGAAGTATGATTCACGCACACACACACACACACACACACACACACACACACACACAGAGAGAGAGAGAGAGAGAGAGAGAGAGAGAGAGAGAGAGAGAGAGAACGAGAACCTCCTTCCCTTGCTTTGTAGGAGTGAATTATATTCATTTTCAAATGCTTAGAGCAGTGATGGCGAACCTTTTAGAGACTGAGTGCAACCCAAAACCCATTTATGCAGCGTCGAGTGCCGGGTGGGTGGGCGTGGCCCATTGGGTGGGCGTGTCCCATTGGGTGGGCATGGCTGCGGTAACAGCAGACTGGGTGGGACTAAAAAGTTCAATCAATGAATTCCAACTTTGCAAGATCTTTTTTTCCCCCCGCGAGAACTTGAAATTGACTGATTGAACCTTTTTTTTTTTGCACACGGCAGCAGAGGCCTAAAGCGAAAAGGTTTTATAAAACCCAGCTGAAGGCCTAGGACTGGGGCGACAGCGCGCATGACCACAGAGAGGGCTCTGAGTGCCGCCTCTGGTACCCGTGCCATAGGTTCGCCACCACTGGCTTAGAGGGCTCCTTACAGGAACCTATGTTTTTTAAAAGGAGATAGAACAGCCTCAGAGATTGGAACAGAATAACAGAGTTGGAAGGGACCCTGGAAATCTTCTTGTCCAACCTCCTGCTCAGGCAGGAAGCCCTATACCAGTGATGGGAACCTTTTAGAGACCGAGTGCCCAAATTGCAACCCAAAACCCACTTATTTATCGCAAAGTGCCAGGGCCGCATCAGCATTGTGGTGCCTTCAGGGTGTGTGTGGCTGGAGTGGGCATGGCCATCTTCATGTTGTTCATGGGAGGGATGCCTGTGGGGGCCAGGCACGGTTGGGGGAGATCCAGGGGGTCTCTGGTGGGTGGGGTGGTGGGCATGAGGCTCGTCCTGTGGGGTGAGGTGAGGCAAGGCAGGGGGCAGGGCAGGGTGCCATTGCTGAGGGGCAAAGCAAGGTGAGGCAGGGCCAGGGCAGTTGCTGCCTGACACCATTGGACCCCGCACACTGAGGCCAGCGAACACATGGGGGCCGATGGTGTCTGTCAGCAGCCACAGCCTGCCAGCCCTGGGGCTCTACAGCCCGCTGTCAATACTGGGCCAACCCTCCAGCAGCAGGCGGAGTTGGGGAGGGGGGAAGCACATGATGCAAACTGCTGGACGTGCCTACTCCGTCCCATCTGTTTTTGCTTGTGGTTGGAGAGCTGGTCACTGCTGGTCATCTCCTCGGCCCACTCGCAGATCTTGCCCTTGGCCCATGCGTGGAACATGTTCTCCTCGCACACCCGATGTACCTTGGCCCCACATTGGGCCGGCACCTCCAGCAGCTCACACAGGTCCATTAGGCTGCCACTGCCACCTGCAACGCCTGGCCCGCCCAGCACAAAGGCGAAATGGCCAGCTAGCAAGCTCAAGTAGACGTGGTAGAACATGCCCATGCCCAGCAAGCCAAAGGCCACACTGAGCGGGGAAAGCCGGATCCCCATTGTTGCCATGGCCCCCCAGTTCCAGCTAGGATTGCGTGCCTCTCCCCCATCTCTGCTGGGCCTTGGTGGCTATGACGCCAATGGGGATCTGGCTTTCCCCACTCGGGATGGCCTTTTGCCTACTGGCCTTGGACGTACTCTACCACCTCTACGCGGGGCTTCCTAGATGACTGCGTCACCTCCTTCATGCTGGGTGGATTATGTCTTTGTTTGCCTCTAGGTGTTCACAGATTCATTGCTTGATTATCTTTTCCAGAATCTTCCCAGGTATTGATGTAAAGCTGATAGGTCTGTAGTTTCCTGGATCCATTTTTTCCCCTTTTTGGAAATGGAAATTCCATCAGTTCTTTTCCAGTCCTCTGGTAGTCCCCTGGTGACCCAGGATCTTTGAAAGATATAATTCAATGGTTCTGAGATCACGTCTGCCAGTTCTCTCAGAACCTTGGGATGTGAACTCGTCTAGAATGGATAGGGTATTTGTTCACCTGGATAACTGTAGACCTAACAAGTCTATCATCTTTTTGACCCTCGTTTACAGTAAAAAGAACAATAAATTAGCACTGAATCAACTGGAAAGGTGTGCAGATTTCAGTACCTGTCATATATGTTGCTGCCTTACTTTGAATCTGTAAAGAATTGCATAGGAATACAGGTAGTCCTTGACTTACAACAGTTCATTTAGTGACTGTTTGAAAATACAAAGGCACTAAAAATGACTTATGACCGTTTTTCACATTTATGACAAGTGCATCGCATGGTCACATGATCAAAATTCAGATGTTTTCCAACTGACATATTTATGACGGTTGCAGTGTCCAGGAGTCTTGGGGTCACATTTTTTCAACCTTCTAACAAGCAAAATCAATGGGGAAGCCAGATTCACTTAACAGCTGTGTTACTAACTTAACAACTGCAGTGATTTATTTAACAACTGTGACAAGAAAGTTTGTTAAATGGGACAAAGTTCTCTTAACAACTGTCTCACTTAGCAATAGAAATTTTGGGCTCAGTTGTGGTCGTAAGTCAAGAACTACTTATAGTAAGAATGAATTCAAGATTGAAGAAAGATGAAACATTTAACTTAGTGCATGCAGAGATTGTGTCAGCATTTCTTCACAGTTGGACCTGGAGTGCCTAGAGTTTTGCAGGCAAAATTTACACATGCAGACAAATAAACAGGTACTAATATCTATATCTATATTTTTTTTGTGTGTAGTAAGTGTTCATGAAAATGTTAAACTGCTGTTTTTAAGCAAACAAGAAAATGCAAGATTAAATTATTTTGATAAAATTACTTTGTGAAAGCACTTAATTCTCCTAGGGAAAAAAGCATGTTTGCCAAGATGAAAAAGATTAGTCTGCAGAAAGGTACCACAACTAGAACAAGATATATACAGACATTATATATGTGTGTTAGTTTGTGTATAACTTTTTTAGTTTGTAAAAGAATTGTACAGAATGGTGAAATGAAGTAAGAGCTTTGTCTTTGCTCAATCACAGGTGGCTAGTGGAGTACATGCAAACATATCGTTTATTTTTGTCATCTGGTTTGTCTTAATCATGATCTAAAAATTCATTTATAAGCCTGTATACAAAATGCCATGTTTATATCAATATCATATGTTGCTTGCTTGAAACAGTACACATTAAAATGAAGAACAGAAATCTGTGTAATGGTCAAAGACAACCAATAACAAAACCACTAAATTCTAGTTGTCAAACATAATTTACCATGTATATTTCTTCATTTCTTCTGATAAAACAGAAATTATTAAAATTAAAGTGATATGGCTGAGTGTTTACGGCTTCCTTTAAAACTTTGACTTACAGCAGTATCTATTTAAGTTTAAGAGAGAGAGAAAAAAAATCACACAGAAAGCTCTGTGCAATGGCCTGGTGACTTTTTATCCTCCTGTCAAACCTCAGCAGTTTTATTTGTGGTGATACATGCTGAAGAAGGTTGGAGGTTAAAGTTGATAGGAGGGCCAACAGGAACGCCAACTAACTTCTTTCCAAAGATTACATCTCTTAATATATTAGTGCATGTTGGCAGCAGCTGCTGACTTTACAAGTACATTTTATATATAATCATTAAACCAAGCCCCAAATTATAGATCATATGAATGAAGTAAATACCCTTGAAGCTTTTATCATAGAGACTTCTAATATTACAATCACATATGCTAGAGTTGTACAATGATTGTTGAATACCTGTTACCAAGCTAAGTCATTTTTTTTATAATTCTCAGAAAATATTACTAATATAAGTGAGATCAGAAGCTTCTCTTCAACAAAGGAAATAACCTTAGAACACTGCAGTAAGACTTCATTCAATTCACATGCCAGATGTTGAACCAAGATTATGTAGCTGGGCATTTTGGAAACTAGATGATGCAATTTTAAATTATTTCTTGGCTTTGAGTTTCCAATTTTTTTTTAACAGAAATCTCTATTGCAGGGGTCCCCAACCCTGGGTCCGTGTACCAGTACCGGTCCGTAGCATGCCAGCAACTGGTCCGTACAAACAAGGAAAGCCCCATTCGCAGGATGCAGGCAGCACACAAAACCCTGCACCCTTCGGTCTGCGGAAAAACCTCTCTATGTAACCAGTCCCTGGTGCCCAAAAGGTTGAGGACCTCTGCTCTATTGGCTATTTTTTGAATTTACCTCCCTCTTTTAACAGCAATGGGTTTGTTAAGACAGATTTTTTTTCAAAGCACTGAGTGGTATAAACTTCCAATATGCTTTTACTGTTAGATTTCCATTGGAGGGCCTGCTCTGCGAATCTGGGTCCTGAGCTGCTATGTGGAAAGTCACTACTGGGCAGCAAAAATTTTCAGCACCAGAATTTTAACAATTTTTAACTATGTTTAACAATAGTTTATATTATATGCTGCTATATTTAAAACTAAAACATCTCATAAACATTATGTAAAATATTCAACAAAATAATCATTAGGAGCAAGAGTAAAACAATCAGCTAAATAACAAACATAGCATTAAGGAGAACTTGAATTTTATTTAAAGTTTTTTTTTCAGATTTAAGTGGAATATTGTATAAAAGTTAAAAATAAATATGAATTGGTCATACACTAGTCATTTAAAAACATGTCGATTTAAAGCTAAGGCAGGCTGACTCAAGCTTTACCACAACTAAGAAAATGTAAACAAAGAGTTAATAATGTTTCATGACTAGTAATGATTTTTCTGCAATATTACTAATTGTAATCCTCTGTGCTTGAATGGAAGATCTAAGACTAATAAAAATGCTTCATTGAGTTAATCTTACATTGAACTTACAAAGCACTATCCTGCTAGAGCAGGGGTGTCAAACTGCCGGGCCATAGGCCGGATGCGTCACGTGGAAGCTGCGCCCACGCCATTGCCGGCAATGGCAAAACCGGCCCGATATGTTGTGCGACGTCATGTGACGTCACGAGTTTGACATGCCTGTGCTAGAGGTACTATCTTTATTTTATTCCCCCCCCCCTTAGCTACAGTATTTGTAGCATTTTTAAAAAACAAACCTTTCATTAGTCTTTAAATTGAGTTGGATTCTTTATGCTGAATTGTAATAAAATGGATTCTTCTCACATGCCTCGTTGCTGGCAATTTAAAATGAAGAGTGTGTATTGCAAGTGGAGACAGCAGTCAATCAAATTACATTAACTACATCATTTATTTTTGGCCCTCAGCAAATGTTCTAGGTTACCAGCAGACACCCTTCCTGTTCTCAAGAAGTGCTTTATGGTTATTTGTTGCCTTATTTTGAGATTCTTTACTACTTTGAGTAGTAGCTTTGCTTCTGCTAATATGCTTTGCCGTGATAGGATAGTTCTAGATTATTGGCATCACTGGACATGTTTTAAAATCAGGGAATTGTTATTGAATAAATTCACTCTATGCTCGAATTATCACAATATAGTAAAATGTAAATATTTACCCTATCAATTAGATCATATTCCTTACCAAAGTACTAGAAAAAAGCAAAATAATATTATGGTATAAAAAATCCAGAAGATTCCAGAAAATTAAAGGAATAGTAAGGTCACACTGGAAAATATTATTGAAACTAACAAAAGAACAATTCCTATATAGGAAGAATAAGTGTAACATCCATTAAGAGAAGACCTGCATTACAACATTTGTTCAAATTCTTGGAGGAAACATTGGTATTGGTTATGTGCAAAAGTACTCTCTTCAAAATAATAGGAATTAAATAAAAGCTTCAGTGTTTGAAAGTTAAGAGCTATGCAAAGTATTTGAAAAAAATATATCACACATCATGAAATGGCTACAAATCAACAGGCCTATGGAAATACTTGAGTATAGTTTTTGAGGGAATTGACCAATCTTGCAAGAGACAAAGCTACTTTAAGGAAAGCAAAAGCTATATTGAATCTGAGAGAAAGTATTTAGTAAGTATTCTGTACTTACTAAATTAACAAAATATGTGCTAGAAAAAAAGCAGATATTCATGTTTCTATTCAACAAATTAGGAAATGTGCATACTAGAACATGTTTATTTCATGAAAATTCAACAGGTGTTCTTGAGGAAAACTAGTTATGTGTATGTACACTGCATTCAGTCCAGGAGCTTGGTGGAAAAGGAACTTACAGAAAAAAAGTTAAAATGAAAATAGTTAATTAGTGATGCAATGATGCAGCACAAGCTAGTAAAAAGAATGTTTCTTATGTAAATTATATCATTGTACAAAAATTACAGAACTATGTTGCATTTTATTATCCTGAGAAGTTAAAAATTATTCTAATCTTCAAAGCTTGCTGATATATGAAACCTTTGAGATTATGAAAATATATTTTAAAAATGCAAAGTCCAAATCATACTTAGAAATTATATTCAATAATGGATTCAGAAGCAATTCATACTAAAAGCAGCATGCTGGGAGTACAGTAATATGGAAATGAATGTTCATGTCATTACTGTTTGTAGACTGGCTTCAATTTACTATTTCTTCTTTTTTTATAGGGGCAGTCAACACTTAGTGGCCCAAGATCCTATTTCATTTGGTTTTGAAGACATGTTTTGGGCAGGACCATGAATGGAGATTGGCAAGACTTTTTTTTTAAATTAAAAAGTCATTAAAATTAAACATTAATTCTTTAGAAAGGGTGAATTCTGAAAGCAATTTTTGTCACTAAAATAATGGAGAAGGTTGTAGGTGCCATGTTACAGGACCTGGAATCCCTGAAGAACTTTCAGCGGTCCTTGTATATTTTTCCTCTGTCAATTTTAGGCTCAATGTGACTTGTATACTTTACTGATCCTTAGCAAAGCATCATAGCTTTGAATGGCATTATATTAATAATGCTGTATTTCATATAGATCATCATTTACCCATTAGGGTACTTTAAAATTATCCAGGAAGCTGATGTTTTGATATGTCTATTATACCAATTAAGAGGGTCTTTTAGAAATATCAGTGTTAAAATTATGGCCCAAGTGAAATATATTCAGGAACTTAATTATCTAACACAATATAGTGTTCCACAAACATCCACAAACTTCATCAAAGCATTTAGACTTTCAGAAAGCAATGGAATATAATCTCTAGTTGACAGACAGTGAGGGTCTCTGCTCCCATTTTAGCCACATTCTTTTTTCTCTCAATACATTGAATCCATTTTCACCTTCTTTCTCACCTTTCTTTGTGTGCATCTTATAGCTCATCAAGGCCCTTTTTTGCCACTGGATATTTCTGTAGTTCAAAGCATGAATTACCATTCTGCTTTCTTTTTGAATATTTTTTTTCACTTTACTCCTGAACTGAGGTACTTGTGCTCTGCTACATTATAATTAGCGTAGTGGAATATGTATGGAATATATTTATTTTACTTTATTACATTCTATTTAATGGGACGGTTATTGCTAGTATATAAAGTTAATACAAGTAGAACCCACAGAAGATGTTTGGGATGGTTTAGACAAAGAAAAAGGATAAACAGTGGAAATATTTCTTTTTAAAAAATAAGCCGAATATCCTTGGGCAGCTCACTCTTTCTACTTAAACAGGAATGAAGTAGTGTGAAAGATATTTAGGATTTTTGAAAATACTGCATTTAATTTTATTCAGGAGATATAAGCAGCAATTTTTTTTTAAAAAAAGTGAAATAATTCAGTCTATTTCTTAACTTTATACAGTCTTATTTTTAGTATGAAAATTTGAATAGCCATAATATTGTATATATAGAAAAAGAAGCCATGTGTTGAAAATGTAATTTTCTTTTTTTAAAAAAATATTTTTTATTTCCAAAGTTAAAATAAAAAATAAAGAAAAAAGGAGGAAACAAACTAACAACCATCTCACACTAATAATAAAAATAAAAATAAATATGCATGCACACACAAAAAAGAAAAGAACAAGTAACAAATACATCATTCACACAGATATTGAACATAAAAATTTCACCCTGGACAAATGCTGTCAAATATCTGATGTCAAAAATATCTGATGTGTTCTCTTCTCCTTACATAACAGGTCTACAAGTAGTTATAAACATTCACCCAAAATACTATATTACATTGAAAATGTACTTTTAAGAAGTTGATTTATCTAAGAAAAACAAATACCGGTAATTGGCAGATAATTTAATGCTTGGTTATAAAAATTAGATGGTTGGTGTAATTGATAAATTTTCCTTATTGCAGAGAAATGAAAATTGCAAAACCTTTCTTTCACAAGAAAGGCTGAGCGAAAGAGCCTACCTCCAAACTATGAACATGCTAAAACCAAAATCATTAACAAGCAACCTTATAGCTGGGCTGCTCATTTCTTAGTGAGATCATTCGAGGCTTTGGGGTGGAGTTCCATCAGTACGCTGATGATACTCAGCTGTACATCTCCACCCCGGGTCACCCCAACGATGCCCTTGACGTGATGGCCCGTTGCCTGGAGGCCGTACGGGTCTGGATGGGAAGGAACAGACTCAGACTCAACCCTTCCAAGACCGAGTGGCTGTGGCTGCCGGCGCCCCG
>NW_015386531.1:489765-497761 GCF_001527695.2 Protobothrops mucrosquamatus
CTGACCTAGGGTGAGTTTTAAATAGGGACAATTTTTAACGATTTTAAAGAGCCACAGCTACCAATATTTGGGTTTTAATTGGTTTTTAGTAGGGGAAATTTTTTGTATGATGTTTTAATACGCTGTGAGCCGCCCTGAGTCCCATGGGGAGAAGGGCGGCATATAAATCCTGTTAAATAAATAAAAATAAATAAATAAAATAAATAGTGTAGAAAAATCAGTTCAGTTATGCATATAAATATATTTGTAAGCCTTAACATAAGCACACAGTATTTTAAAAATGGCACTACTATTTCAAAAGTATTATATAGTTAAAATTGTAAAGAAATAATAGAATATACTAAAAAAAAGCATGTTGGGGGTTACATCATGCACAGGGCACTTTTAAATCAGAGAGTTTTAGCATGTCTTCTTTTGTATTTCTTAATTTAAAAACAGTAAGAAACTCACTTATGAGTGTACTCTATATAATCTAACATCATCATTCATCTACTTAGAAAAGAAATTTTATCTCTTTAAAGTTCACTTTTTAACGTACGCTGAAAAGATGATACTGAATTCAGGATTATATAAAGAAAGAGTTGAATAAAATACTAAAACTTAAACATGGCTTTTTTTCCATACAATATCTTATAGAACTATAGAGAGGAAACCATCTAATGTTTGCATTGCTACACAGGAACTAGCATTAATCTAGAGAAAATTACATATTTTAATCCCTAGTGAAATCCCAATTGATCTGAATGTGCTTAAGCACGTAATGTTCTCTGAATTAAGATCAAAGTTTAATTTAAACTAACCAACAAGTAAGAATTACATAAATTATAAATGTAATATCTCCCTTTTCAAATATAAAATATTTTCAAGAGTTAAAATCAAGAAGTTATAATAAATGCTTCTGAATTCCTTTTTATATTCAAGCAGGAAAGTGGAGGTTATGCAGAATAATTTTCAATGGAAAATTAAATAGAGGTAATGGAAAAGTATTGGAGATTTTTTGTAAACTTAAATAAGTTATACAGCAAAACTAACATTTATATAATAAAATAATGATCATGACATTAAATACTACATTAATTACTATCTCTATTAACTGAAAGATTAAATCAATGAAAAATACTGAAGTATACTTATTACATAGTTTCTATAATTAGAATTGCCAAGTTTTACAATATAAAAACTTTAATTTACTTAATGTATTCAAGTATATGTGTAATAAAGTATATACTAGATTAGCTTTTTAATTAGCAGTACACTTTTCAAAATGGATTACATTTTAATAAACTGAAACAAAGCCATGTGACAAGCTCAGTAACAGTTTGAGATATATTTTTAAAAAATCTAGAGAGGAAATTGAAAGTATAATGCGTGATGGGCAATTAAAGATATATTTTGACAATTCTAAGTGGTCAAGTTTTAAAAGTATGACACTGAAACCTTAACCTATCCATATAGTAGTGATAAATGAGGCATTTTGTGTCATTACAGTCCCATAAATCACTTTCTTTAACTACTGATGGCTTTTATCAGATCTAACCTTTTCAAGCTTCTACCAGAGTGCTAACATTTTCAACTCTGACATACGTGCGGTTTACAAATTCTGCAGCTGATTAACTTTGGACAGAAACTCACTGTCATCATTGTCTTTATTCAAGTAAAGATTCAGGTCCCCAAAACTCGTAGGCACTCACTGCACAAACAAAAAAAAATCAGCATTTGTTTAAAGTTTTAAAAGAATATCAAATACATAGGTTCTAAAAATCTATGTGGAAATTGAGTAATACAACAGTTAGAATGGTAACAACAATGGATAAAGTATACTTATACCTGAAAAAAAGCAATGTAGGAAAACAATATAAAAACCACGATTCCCATCAGATCTGAAAAATAACTGATTATGCTATTATTCATGTAATCTTGAACCTTTACAAAATTAAAAGTACATATAGTAAGAAATAGTTCTTATTATTCTTACTAGAAAATCTTATATATTTTAGGATCTGTAATTCCAAATGTAACTACAAAAAGGTATACATAAATTTTGAGACACTGTCTTTTTCTTGTCTATGTTTTTACATTTACACATATAAGATGCACTTATACAAACTGATATAAATAGAGTCAGTGGAATAACTTATACAGACAGTAAAGCAGTCCTCAAATTTAGGGTGGTATTTTCTTCAATAATGCAGGTCACTTTGAAAATCTTGATGTTTGTGTGGAAGCTTCCTATTTTAGATAGGATTATTTTTGAAATGAACTTATACATCTGACCTAAATAATGAATTGTGAAGAGACAGACACAGACTACACAAATATGAATGTCTACAGAGATATTCCTGTGGCATATTGCCTCTTTCCAATAATTTCCAAATCTCTGACAAGAATGGCAATGATTATTTTTCATATTTTTTGCATTCCAGCTAGCATAGTCTTTTAATGTCATTGTCTAAACCTATCCTCAATAACCTTTTTAATTTCACTAATAATATCACACATGAAAGAAGTTATAGAACTAGAATTCTGATGTAAATTTAGGGAACCTTATAAGTATTCATGACAACAGAATATTTATCATTTAAAACAAAACATATGATTTCTTGGTTGCTATATCAAAGACCTGTGATGGATGATTCTAGCTAACCAAACAATCCAGAGGAAAGACAGATGTTTTACTATTCTCCTTCAAAAAGAACAAAAGATTCCAAATTCGCTTTATATTCATCTGTGGATTGAAATGTTCATCACACACACACACACACACACACACACACACACACACACACACAAACACTTTTTTTCTACATTTAAATTTACATGAATGGCCTTCAAACATACAATGAAGCATTCCTTTGTTTTCTACTTTTCTGCATGTCTACTCTCAAACATCCTTCAGATAAGCCTCTGACCTTCTAGAACAACTTTAGTGTGCCTGTGAGGCATTCACAAAAAGTGGGAATCAGGTTCATCGGTGGCTTTCATTCTTTCATTCAATGCATTACATATTTGATAGGTGATCCAAAGATCTGTTTTGAAGTCCCTCCCTTGTCCTTCATTGGCAGCTGTATTTCAGATACATTAAAGTAGTCTTGCTAAAAAGCTACATTAACATTGCATCAGAAATTCTTTGGCGGCACATGATGTTCTACAAACACTTTATATAATGTCTGATGTACTATTTACATTAGTCATAACTTCATTTTATTTGTTTTCCATCTAATCCAAGATTCTGTGTTTTCGGTTGTTCTTTAATAATAATAATAATAATAATAATAATAATAATAATAATAATAATAATAATAATAATAATAATAATAAAGTTGGAAGGGACCTTGGAGGTCATCAAGTCCAACCCCCTGTTCAGGCAGATAACCCTATACCATTTTGGACAAATGGCTGTCCAGTTTCTTCTTTAAAACTTCCAGTGTTAAGAAGAAACTGGACAGCCATTTATAGCTTCTCCTATAAAAAAATTCCAAATATTTAATTGTACAGAGTTCCATTTGTTAATTTAAAAGGAGAAAAGATACTATAAAATCCCTTCACTACCTGGCCCCCCTTTTTTAAAAAAAATAGTGGATGTGTAATATAGTTTATTCAGTACTATGTGAGAATAATTTTTATGCAACTCTTATAGTTAGAAAGATAGATAACTCAATTATTTGATCATCTATCAAAATATTCAGATGTAGAAAAAGCTCTAAAAAGATTGATGACTAAGAAAGTCCACTGATTCTCCAGCTATCATATTCATGCACTTGACTAGACAACATTTTTCGCTGGTTTCACAAGCAAGCTTCATTACCCATCACTCCACTGAAAAGAGTTTATTATGTGGCTGCCATCTTGGGAAGACTATTATTTAGATGATAAATGTTGGGAGGGGGAAAGTGTCTAGCCTTTTTTTAAAGATGAGCTTTGTGACAGAAAAAACAAACAGCATCAACATTCCTAATTAACTTAAATTTGTCAGATACAAATACAGGTCTGTATAACTACTGTATGGTAATGGAACTGCTATCGGAATTTTACAATTAATCTCTATGATGTAAATTAAATTAATTAGAAATGTTACACCTTTTATTAGCTTACTGCTTACAGACATTTATGAACAAGTGAACTTTTATTTTAATTTAGGACAATTAAGCTTATTAATTTAACAAATTAGAAATTGTATATAATATATATCATATTATAGGCTTTTAAATAGTATACTCTTTTGTTCCCTATTGGATTGTTACCCGGACTATTTATGTGCATTCTATTTCTACAATCCCCAATTATTTATGGATTTGAGTTAAGCCTCAAGTACAGCTGGCGTTTGCCACAGATATTACAGGTCATCCTTACTTAACAAGCATCTGTTCAGCAGCCATTTGAAGTTAGGAAAATGCCAAACTAATGGTAGTCAAAGCTAGTCCTCAAAGTTACATCCATTGCTGTGTCCCTGCAGTCATGTGATCAAAATTCAGACACTTGGCAGCCTGTACACATTTATGACCAAGGAGGGTGCTTCATCTCCCCTCACCTGCAAATCTCCCCTCTGTCTCTGTCCTTTTGGCTGCCATGCTCTGTTATCTCTGCCACTCTGCACCATATTACACTGCTCTTCATTGCCCCTGCTGTTCTTCCTATCCCCTTTACCCATTAAGGTAGTTGCTGTCCTTTTGTGATGCCTTGCTTCCTGTACTCTGCTGTACAGCAAAGGTCATCGTCCAATAAATTCTGAATGCCGCTGCACAGAACCTGGCAACACTATATATTGTAGCAGAGTGAAACCCATAGGATGATGCACAATTGTCCTGTACACCTGGGTATTTATGCAGTAATTTATTTATTTATCACACTTGTATGCTGCCCATCTTGCTAAAGGCCATCTCAGCGATGAGATGATTGTGCCATATTGAAGGCAAATTGGGTTCAGCTATATCTGCTATTCCCTATATCTGCTATTCCCTCAGTTTTAAATTGAGGTTTTGGGTGCTTTGTAGTGCTTTACAATGCCCTTGCTCAGATGAGCAAGGGCATTGTAAAGCACTACAAAGCACCCAAAACCTCAATTTAAAACTGAGGCGGACAATACAACAGGAGCCAGTGTAAAAATTATAAAACCCAAAAAAGAAAGACAGGCAAGATCCATTCTCTAAATGGAGAAAATGGATAACTCATGGATATGCTTATGGACAGCTACTTCTCATACTGTGAAATGTGTATGTAGAAATGAGCATGCAATAACTCTTCACAGTATATATTGCAGTATAGTAAACAAAAATTGTTTCTACAATTTTTCTTTAAGGTAAAAAAAAGGGGACACCCAGAATGCCAATTAAAAATGACAAGAAATGCTGAAAGTTAAATTTTGTAGAGGTTGACCTTCTTTGACACAGTGGATTGCCTGTGACCAGGCCTTTGGTAAGCATAGCAAGATCTATGCTGTCAGCTTTTATCGTACATAACCCTAGATGCTTGTCTAATCTGAATGAGAAATACTAAGGAAATTGAAAGTGATGTCTTGCACTAACATATATGGATTCTAAAGTGTTCTGTCAATATTAAAGGATAACTACCAATGATGTGACAAAATTAAAGGAACAGAAAATAAAGGTAAATAATTTAAGCAATGTAAGAAATTATATTCTATTTTTTTTAAAAAAAGGAAAATAAAAGAACTTATAAATGATTCTCATGAATCAGGCATGCCAATAAAATGCTCAGTAACTAAAAACTGGGAAAAAAACCCTGAAAATGATATTCTTTGGCCAATGTAATCTTAATTACACATTTTGTTGATTTAATATTGTATTATCATTACAGCTGAAGCAAATGGTGCTATTTGGTTTTGAAGACTACAAATATAATTTCAGATTAATTATTTTTTTATGGGAAACAGTAAACACTATTTTAGAAATATAAAAAAGAAATAATTTGCCAGTGTACATGTTCCAAAGAACAGTCTGCCCCAAATAATTTGGACTGCAAACACACAACTGTGCAACATATTTCATGCATTATCCATTAAATCAAATGTTTAACTAACATTTACTAACAGAGAACCTCCACTGTAAGTGTTTTGGATTATAAACTTTCTTTGGGAATACTGCAATTCATTTTCTATTGGGGAGATTCAAGATTTTTTCCTCCAGCCCAATGATTGCATGATCTAATACACAAATCCTAAATTCCCCTCAGCCCAATTTCTAAAGCTACTAATCTTAAAACAAGGGTTTGTGTGTAACTGAGATAATATGAAGAATTTATGAATTTCCAAAAGCAGTGGATAGCTTAACCAGTCCTCAAATCCTAAGTGTTGGAGAGAAGTCAAAATGTTTTAGTATAATGGCAGCATGTCAAAATATGTCAACAAGCCATCATATTGTGGGGAAAAGAATGACCTTTCAGATCTTTGTGTTTTGGCGGCCAATGAAGCTTTTGGATACTGGGTATGCATTAATAGTTTTCCTAGATACTTGACAAATATAACTCCCATGGTTTCTATTAAGTCAATATTTTAAAATCCCAAACTGTTAGTTGTAGCCACTGTGATAAAAAAGGATGTCTAACCTTCACTTAATAAATCAACTGATAACATTATTACTCAGGTATTCACTAGGTTAACTCAGTCTCTTACATCAATTTGCACTTATGTCTCTGAAATAATGATGCATAGGAATTTCATCTTCAATACTGAAGATGAGATTTTATGTTTATTCTTATGCAGACAGATAGTATTTTTATGAGATGAAATCCAGCTCCAATCGTAATAGTACTTACTACACAGCAAATTATAAAGTTAATTTGCAAGGCAGCACTGAAAACTGCAATTGTATAAATATATAACAATCCACCATTACTTAAAAGAGTACACAAAGTATTCTAACCTTAGTGAGTTGTAATTACACTTTACACAATTTTCTTCTAAATATGCATACTTAGGATCATACTCCAGGAGATCTTTTTATATAAAAAAAATCAAGTGGATAAATAAACACATTCTGACAATTCAGAATACTAGAGTACCGAAATACTTTTTTCTTTTTAAAGTACGCATTCAAAAGTATTAAAAACATTCAGTTTACGATTAAAAATAGATCTCAGTAGATGAAAGGTTTGCTATTTATATTCAAAGAGTACATTCTCCCATTATGAGAAATTATCTAATATCCGTGTCAATGAAGAGATTTTGTTAGTGCATTCTTAAAATGTTGCAAACTATTTTTCTTCAGGTTTTCACTAAATATACAATCTAAGACACTCTAACCTAATGTACAGACAGGAAATATATCCAAACTGAATACATCTTTATATACTGTAAGGTTTTAATGACAGTATAGTTGCTACATAGTAAAGTGTTTGATTATATAAATGCATTCATTTATTAATACAGAATATCAAAAAGGACAATTTTGTAAGTGAATTTAACTACAATGAATTACATTATCATGCACCACTGATACTATGTATTAGATCTGTACAACTCTATGGATTTGTAGCAAAAGCTATTTGAGATGGATAAGTATGCTGTTGGTATATTTTTGAAGAAGTTGAATCTTTTCTTCACCTCACAAAATAACTGTAAAATCCCAGGAAATTATGTATCTGAGGTAAAGAAATACCAACAACGTTCCCAGACCCATTCCAAAGCACTGTGTCGCAAACACTTGGTGCTTCCTGCAAATGTATATATATATATATATATATATATATATATATATATATATATATATATAATATGCCGGCGCCGCGGCATAGCCAGCTGACTCCATCGCTGACTATAGGGGCGAAATTCTGGCCCCCTCAGAGAGGGTGCGCAATCTGGGGGTCCTCCTGGATTCGCGGCTGACGCTGGAAGACCAGTTGTCGGCCGTGACCAGGGGGGCGTTTTATCAGGTACGCCTGATTCACCAGTTGCGGCCTTTTCTGGACCGGGACGCCCTGCGCACAGTCACTCATGCCCTCGTCACCTCCCGCCTGGACTACTGTAATGCTCTCTACATGG
>NW_015386531.1:498604-500562 GCF_001527695.2 Protobothrops mucrosquamatus
TCCTCAGGGTGCCGTCAGCCAGACAGTGCCGGCTGGCGACCCCCAGGGGGAGGGCCTTCTCGGTGGGAGCCCCCACCTTCTGGAACGAACTACCCCCAGAGATCCGGGTGATCCCGGATCTCCCCTCCTTCCGCCGCGCCCTAAAGACATGGCTTTTCCAACAAGCGGGATTGGCCTAGGGAATTTTAGTGGGGTTTTTTAAGGGTAATTTTAACGACTAGGCCTTTACAAATATTTTCTTTTAATCTGGTTTTAATATTGATATTTGTTGTAATGTTGTTTTATAAGGCTGTCAGCCGCCCTGAGTCCGGTGAGGAGAAGGGCGGGATATAAATCAAATAAATAAATAAATAAATAAATTAATAAATTAATAAATTCCTCTTGTACATATATAAAATAAGAAGCAAAAATACGAAACCTGAATAACACATCAAAAGTTTAAAGTATCCAGGTAGATGCATATATTTCATGTTCAATCTGTAGTTTCTCTACTCCTAACCTGTCAGGATCTCAAATTTCAGCACTAGGATCGAGTCAGTAATGGAGAAATTGAAGATCTGGCGCTAGTCACATTAGATGGTGCTATGCTAGAGCAGTGGTTCTCAACCTGTGGGTCGGGACCCCATTTGGGGTCGATCGACCATTTCACGGGGGTCGCCAAGCAAGGCTGTCCGCCATTTTTTTTGTCCACCATTTTTTTGTCCGCCATTTTTTCCCCTTTTCTGGTGGGTGCCTTACCTCCCTTGAGTTGGGCCAGCTGGTGGTCGGCCTGCTCCGTCTCTGCCGTTTGCCAGCTACGCCTCGGCCAGCGCAGGGGGCGGAACCACGCATGCATGGCGCTCCCGGGCAGGGAAAGTCCTCGACTTACGACTGGTTGGGTAGTCCTCAACTTACGACCGGTTTAGTCCTCGACTTACGACCGGTTTAGTCCTCGACTTACGACCGGTTGGGGTCGCAGCATTAAAAAGGTTGAGAACCACTGTGCTAGAGGGTCCAATAGCCTTACTCAATATTATACAAAAAATCAACAACCCCTCATGGTCCAACTGTAAGCTTATATTTAGGAATCTGCTAATTTCTTTTATGTTTTCAAAAATGGGTTACGCTGCACCATATATTTATTGGCTCTATAATGTAGTGCTAACCAGAATATAGTAATTATAGCAAAGACAATAATTTCAGTTCTTTTCAAAATATATATCCTGCTTTTCTTCAGTCTGGCTAGATGAAATACACAAGCATAATGTACTAATATTGACAACAATACCAAAGTTATATTGTCTATAGCCCATAAAAATGAAACTATACCTGTTCCAGTAGCTCCAAAACTGGTCATTTAAGTATGCTTTATGGCTGCATTCGTCACCAAAAGAGGCTTTGCTTTCAATCCAATGAATGATATGACCTTCTACAGCTAAAAAGAAAAAAAATACGCATGGCAATTTGAGATTTTTAAACAATTCTTAGAATCACAGAAAATTAAGATAAAAATAAAATTGCTCAGATAAAATTGTTCATTAAAACTTACTGAAATGGACAGCCTAGATTAGGCACGTCCAACCTGTGGCCCATGGGCCACAGGTAACCCTGGCCAGCTAATAATGCTGTCCCACAAGATCATAAACTTTAACATTAAATTGCATTTGTGGTCCAAAACAATTCCTCTTCACTCAATGCAGTCTAGGCAAGCCAAAAGATTGAACACCCATGGTCTAGCTCTTTAACACAGACATACATCTATGTTAAGCATATTTAACCTAGACTTCCGGTGGGACGGCGCGCCGATGGCGGCTCTTTTCGGAGCCGTCCGCTTGGGAAGGCGTCAGAGCCAGCATGAACAGCGGTCAGCAGCTGTTCAGCGGCTTGGAACCTTGTGCCCCGGGAGAAGGGGTCGAGGTGAGTATTCCTGGATAGGAGTAGAGTCCCAAAAGCTCTCCCTTTTTCTCGGGAGAGCGAAA
>NW_015386531.1:503257-507073 GCF_001527695.2 Protobothrops mucrosquamatus
CTGGGTATACCCATTGCCATGTAACTGATTCCATCTACCTTTCTATTGGTATTTCTCTTCCTTTTTTTCCACCTTTCCCAGCATTAGAGACTTCTCCAGAGAGCTATGTCTTCACATAATGTATTTGAAGTATCATAATGTGAGCATGGTCATTTGGGTCTCCAGGGTGAACTCTAGGTTAATTGTTTATCATTTTTTTATTACTATTAGTATCCATAATAATGTTTTCAGGAGTCTTCTCCAATGTCACAGTTAAAAAAAATTCAATTCTTTTTCTATCTTGCTTCTTCAGCACCTGGCCACATTTCTGATGTTGTAAATGAGTTCTTCACCTTCTTTTAATTTATAGTTACTGCATCTGGTGATGTCCATGTATAGAAGGGTTATTTTGGGGTTTTTTGAATGTTAGCTATGAAGAAATCATTACAGTCGCAGAAATTGATAAGTTGTTCTCCTGTTTCAGTTTGGTTTCTTAAGCCATATAGTCCAATTACAATTTCCAACTACAATTTTGGCATTTTAGTCTCCAATCACAAGGAGCACATCTTGATTGTATGTTCTGACACTTTCAAACAGAACTTCATCAATTTGGAAAAAGTTAATTATCTGGTGCCTTTTCAGTCAGGATTCAGACCCAGATATGGGCTCAAGATGGTATTGATAGCACTTCTAAAAGACCTCTGGTGGGAGCAGGATGATGCATTTCTTGTGACGGATGGTGCCTATGAAGGGAGAGGTGGTGTAATGGACTACAATGAAAAAGCAGTTCCCAGGAACAAGGGAGAACATTCCAAGCAGGGCTGAGACAAGAGACAGCACAGCTGTCTAGCATGTGGTATGGGGTGACATTATCTTAGATCAGGGGTAGGCAACCTTGGCTCTTTTATGACTTGCGGACTTGAACTCCTAGAATTCCTGGGAGCTATGCTGGCTCAGGAATTCTGGGAGTTGAAGTCCGTGAGTCATAAAAGAGCCAAGATTGCCCACCCCCTGTCCTAGATAGAGGCTGTGTGAAATCTATATTTGGGACTCTTGATCAAGTTAACAGCCATGGCTAGGAGGGCCTTTGCACAGTTTGTGTTGTACACTAATCATACTTGTTCTTGTATTGGGAGGTTCTGTTCATAGTCACTCATGCTCTAATCACATCCTGATTGAACTATTACTATGTGCTGTACATGCATAAGCATGATGGGTGCCCTTCTTTGGCCCATATGATACTTCTGCTTCATGAGCTGCATTGGTAGTCAGCATGCTTACTGATTCAATTCAGTATGCTGGTAATGACCTATAAAGGCCTTCATAACATGGATCTGGGTTACTTGTGGAACTTTCTCTATCTGTTTTTATATGCCCATCCTGGGAAATTAATTAAAAGATTGATGTTCTGGTTCCTTGCTGTTAGAGAGTATAATCTGGTGGGTCCCCAGAGCCTTTCTGATTGTAGCACCTTTCCCCTAGAGGAACATTCCACTGCTAGAAATTATATTTGCCTTAACCCTACTGGCTTTTGGTAAAAGGTTTTAAAAATGGAGCCCTCTTACAGAATCGGGACAATAGCACATGCTTGCAGAATAACATGATGCTGCCTCTGTAGGAAAGCTGACCCTTGGTTGGGCACCTCTCTCAGAAGTTGCTGGGTCCTGAGCTGGCTGAGGAGCAGGCCAAGTCCTGCATGGATGGTTGATTGGCTGGGTATGAAGGAAGCCCAAGGTCTGTAAGCTGCAACAGGCTTGTGTGTGCTGATAGTCTCTGCAGCTGGCTTGACAATCCCTTATATAGCTGGGCTGGGATAGGATAAGATGGCTGGTGAGATGACGGGGGGGGGGGGGAACNCTGGGTATACCCATTGCCATGTAACTGATTCCATCTACCTTTCTATTGGTATTTCTCTTCCTTTTTTTCCACCTTTCCCAGCATTAGAGACTTCTCCAGAGAGCTATGTCTTCACATAATGTATTTGAAGTATCATAATGTGAGCATGGTCATTTGGGTCTCCAGGGTGAACTCTAGGTTAATTGTTTATCATTTTTTTTATTACTATTAGTATCCATAATAATGTTTTCAGGAGTCTTCTCCAATGTCACAGTTAAAAAAAAAATCAATTCTTTTTCTATCTTGCTTCTTCAGCACCTGGCCACATTTCTGATGTTGTAAATGAGTTCTTCACCTTCTTTTAATTTATAGTTACTGCATCTGGTGATGTCCATGTATAGAAGGGTCATTTTGGGGTTTTTTGAGTGTTAGCTATGCAGAAATCATTACAGTCGCAGAAATTGATAAGTTGTTCTCCTGTTTCAGTTTGGTTTCTTAAGCCATATAGTCCAACTACAATTTCCAACTACAATTTTGGCATTTTAGTCTCCAATCACAAGGAGCACATCTTGATTGTATGTTCTGACACTTTCAAACAGAACTTCATCAATTTGGAAAAAGTTAATTATCTGGTGCCTTTTCAGTCAGGATTCAGACCCAGATATGGGCTCAAGATGGTATTGATAGCACTTCTAGAAGACCTCTGGTGGGAGCAGGATGATGCATTTCTTGTGACGGATGGTGCCTATGAAGGGAGAGGTGGTGTAATGGACTACAAAAAGCAGTTCCCAGGAACAAGGGAGAACATTCCAAGCAGGGCTGAGACAAGAGACAGCACAGCTGTCTAGCATGTGGTATGGGGTGGCATTATCTTAGATCAGGGGTAGGCAACCTTGGCTCTTTTATGACTTGAGGACTTGAACTCCTAGAATTCCTGGGAGCTATGCTGGCTCAGGAATTCTGGGAGTTGAAGTCCGCGAGTCATAAAAGAGCCAAGATTGCCCACCCCCTGTCCTAGATAGAGGCTGTGTGAAATCTATATTTGGGACTCTTGATCAAGTTAACAGCCATGGCTAGGAGGGCCTTTGCACAGTTTGTGTTGTACACTAATCATACTTGTTCTTGTATTGGGAGGTTCTGTTCACAGTCACTCATGCTCTAATCACATCCTGATTGAACTATTACTATGTGCTGTACATGCATAGGCATGATGGGTGCCCTTCTTTGGCCCATATGATACTTCTGCTTCATGAGCTGCATTGGTAGTCAGCATGCTTACTGATTCAATTCAGTGTGCTGGTAATCACCTATAAAGGCCTTCATAACATGGATCTGGGTTACTTGTGGAACTTTCTCTATCTGTTTTTATATGCCCATCCTGGGAAATTAATTTAAAGATTGATGTTCTGGTTCCTGGCTGTTAGAGAGTATAATCTGGTGGGTCCCCAGAGCCTTTCTGATTGTAGCACTTTTCCCCTAGAGGAACATTCCACTGCTAGAAATTATATTTGCCTTAACCCTACTGGCTTTTGGTAAAAGGTTTTAAAAATGGAGCCCTCCTACAGAATCGGGACAATAGCACATGCTTGCAGAATAACATGATGCTGCCTCTGTAGAAAGCTGACCCTTGGTTGGGCACCTCTCTCAGAAGTTGCTGGGTCCTGAGCTGGCTGAGGAGCAGGCCAAGTCCTGCATGGATGGTTGATTGGCTGGGTATTTGAATTTTGAATTTTTTGAATTTGAATTTTATTATATTTATACCCCGCCCTTCTCCTGGAGGACTCAGGGCGGCTTACAGCCAGTTAAAAACAACTAATACAATACAATACAAAATTTAAGAAAATGATTAAAAATAAATATTTAAATAGGCCGCTTCTACTAAAATTTAGTTAAAACCAATTTAAAATACCCCTAGGCCAGTCCTGCCCGCTGAAACAACCAAGTCTTGAGGGCGCGGCGGAAGGAGGGGAGATCCGGAATCACCCGGATCTCTGGGGGCAG
>NW_015386531.1:509081-529081 GCF_001527695.2 Protobothrops mucrosquamatus
TATCCCGGCCTGAAGCCCGACTGGAGCGGGTCTAGATAGACCGTTTCCTCCAGGTGTCGGGGGAGCTGCCGCGCAACCACACTCTCCACAACCTTCGCCACAAAGCGAAGGTTGGAGACCGGACGATAGTTAGCTAATACATCTGGGTCCAGGGAAGGCTTCTTAAGAAGGGGCCTCACCACCGCTTCCTTCAAGGCTATGGGGAAGACACCCTCCTGCAAAGAAGCGTTTATAATTCCCTGGAGCCAGGCTCGTGTACCCTCCCGGGCAGCCAGTACCAGCCAGGAGGGGCACGGATCCAGTAAACATGTGGTTGCATTCAGCCTCCCGAGAATCCTGTCCACATCCTCAAGAGCCACAGAGTCAAACTCCTCCCATATAACAGTCTCAAGACTTACTCCTGTCTCCTCCCCTGGGGCCACCCAGTCAGAGTCAAGACCTTCTCGGATCCGAGCGACTTTGTCATACAGATATTGAGCAAAATCCTCGGCCCTCCCCCCCAGGGGATCCTCCCCCCCCTCAACTGGAGGAGGGAGCAAGTCACCCTGAAGAGGGTGGCCGGGCGATTATCTGATGACGCAATGAGGGAAGCCCAAGGTCTGTAAGCTGCAACAGCCTTGTATGTGCTGATAGTCTCTGCAGCTGGCTTGACAATCCCTTATATAGCTGGGCTGGGATAGGATAAGATGGCTGGTGAGATGACGGGGGGGGAACTGTAGATAGAATCAAGATCACGTGAAGTATTAATACCACTTTACAATGCCTTAGTAAGGCCACACTTGGAATACTGCATCCAGTTTTGGTCACCACGGTGTAAAAAAGATGCTGAGACTCTAGAAAGAGTACAGAGAAGAGCAAAAAAGATGATTAGGGGACTGGAGGCTAAAAGATATAAGGAACAGTTGCTGGAATTGGGTATGTCTAGTTTAACGAAAAGAAGGACGAGGGGGGACATGATAGCAGTGTTCCAATATCTCAGGGGCTGCCACAAAGAAGAGGGAGTCAAGCTATTCTCCAAGGCGCTTGAAGGCAGGACAAGAAGCAACGGATGGAAACTGATCAAGGAGAGAAGCAACTTAGAACTAAGGAGAAACTTCCTGACAGTTAGAACAATTAACCAATGGAACAACCTGTCTCCAGAAGCGGTGAATGCTCCAACACTGGAAGTTTTTAAGAAGAGACTGAACAGCCATTTGTCTGAAATGGTGTAGGGTTCCTGCCTGAGCATGGGGTTGGACTCGATGACCTCCATGGTCCCTTCCAACTTTATTATTATTATTATTATTATTATTATTATTATTATTATTATTATTATTATTATTATTATTGTTGTTGTTGTTGTTGTTGTTGTTGTTGTTATTATTATTATGTCGTAAGGGTGAATGACTTCAGAGACATTGTAGTGGCCATAACTTGGAAAATGGGTTGTAACTAGTTTTTTGGGGGGAGGGTCCGTCATAATTTTAAATGGTTGCTAAACGATCAGTTGTAAATTGAGGACTACCTATATATGCTTTAACAGAGAAAAATTTGCATCATAATGGATTTAAAAAATAATAATAATTGTCAAATAGTAAATTCTGTCATTAATTCCTCAATTTTCTCCAAAATGTGATCCTTTTCCATTCAATTAATCCCAATGTCATGAATTAAGCTGACTTAAAAAAAAGTTGGTGAAATATTTTACTGAGGAAGGGGTTTGAAATATACCATGATTGGAAATCTGGAGAGAAAAGTACAAGAGGGATGAAATCTGCAGAGATTACAGAAGAACAGAGAGCCCTAGTGGTGCAGCAGTTAGAATGCAGTACTGCAGGCTAACTCACTGCTCACTCCTGGAGTTCGATTCTGACGGCTCAAGGTTGACTCAGCCTTCCATCTTTCCGAGGTCGGTAAAATGAGGACCCAGATTATTGGAAGCAATAGGCTGACTGCTTAGAAAGGGCTGTAAAGCACTATGAAGTGATACATAAGTGCTCTTGCTATAGAACTGGAGGAGAGGAAAAGAGAAACAGGTAGATTTAAAGACAGAAATGAATAGGAGAAGATTGGTAGTATAGAAACTAGGCTGCATGCAGGAGAGAGAAAAAAAAGGGGGGGGGAGAGGCAGGTGAAGCAGGTGGGAGGAGAGAATGCTTCTTTTTCTGCTCCAGTCAAGAGAGTCATTGTCTGGACAGTTACATCTTCCTTCCTCAAATGTTATGCAAATTTCCCTTCTTATAGTAATCAAATCTGAAAAACCTTTCCAGTGATATGAAAGGAGACTCAGAACTGTGAAAAATAAGTTTGAGGCCGAAGAATCACAGGAACTTTAGAAATAGACATAAAAGATATTCAGAGGAAAAAGCTAAGGGATAGGGTATCACAATTGCTGTAAAGGTAATTGGCATCATAACTAACAAAAAAGAATGAGAACTCCAGAAAATAAGTAATAAGGTATACTGAAATAAGCACTTATCAGAATGTTTTCCTTCATTCCTTCCCTCCCTCCTCTTTCTTTTTTGTAGTTTTTTCTGTTGCAGTTGCATAGAATCACTCTTTATACTAAGAAAAAAGTGTACAGTCTGTTTTGGTGGAAAGCCAAGGTGATTAGAGTTTAGATAATGAAGCTGTACTCTGTAACTGCTCCTTTTCTACAGAGAATGACTACATCATTTATTACTTGTTTTTATGATTGCTTCATCACACTGATTAATTTATAACTATTTAAGCATTTATTTATTCATTCTGCAACTGTTTTCCTCATTGCAAGACTATCGTGATGTTAGAAACTGTATTTCAAATCTCAGATGACAACCTAGAAATTGCAGAGAAGATTCTGGAAGATGATATACATTTTCTAGCAAATCATACTGGAACAATAATGTAGTGTTCACTGTGTTAATATATGGCCAATGAGTCCTAGTTTTAAACTCTCACTGACAAGATTCTTTTGAAGAAAAAACTAATGTGGGAAAGCTATAAACATTGGCCTCAGATTCTTAAAGGAATCTATATATCCATCTATACATAACTATCTATACATGTCTGTCTGTCTGTCTGTCTGTCTGTCTGTCTGTCTGTCTGTCTATCTATCTAATAAATAAGCAAGCAAAAAATAAGATCCTGCAAGAAAGCTGAGATGGAATAATTTAGTGTAATGCCTTTAGAAGAGACTTCTCCCAAAAAACTTCACTGGACAGCTTTGGGCATTTTTCAAGACCTCCATGTAGCACCTCTGTTCAGCAAGCTATGCTGGCTCTTAGGTCCAATTTATCATCTGCAAAACCCTAAGTGGCTCAAGGCCAGGTTATTTGTAAGATCACTTGTCTTCCATTGTTTCTGTTTGCCCCATCAAAATCAGCTGGGTTGGCATGCTCTGATCCCATCTAACGTACCATCTTATGGGATCCAAGAGTCAGTCATTCCGTCTCTGTCTACAGCCTCTGCCCGGTGGAATAACATCCCTTCAGAGGTCTGAACAGTTTTGACACTATTGGACTTGGATGTATCCGCAGGCATTTGGGCTAGCTTAAATGGGCCCTGTGTTTAGTTATACTGTAGTCTTTTTAACTAGAGGAGGAATGATTTTTCAACCTCAAGCTTGTGTTATATTATGGAGACTTAGCAACAGAAACTTTTATTATTTTTCTGTTTTCTTACTATCTGTACACTGCCTAGGGTTACTCTTGCAGATTTGGTAGCTATAGATTGTCAGTACCTACTTACATTTCTATTAGCTTTGGAATTCTCTTCTGTATGTAAGAGTCTGGTCCAGCGAATCACCACAGAGAAATATGGGAATTTTTGGTAAGTGGAATAAAACTGAATGTCTTTGATCTAACTACCAGTTAAGGGAGATTTTTTGGCTTCTGTTATGCAGTCTATCATTAGCACCATGGTGATAAATGTGAAATTTTAAATAAGTATAAGTATTATATAATGATTTGGATAATAACTGTTTTATATTTTTACTGTTTTACTGGATTGTTCTACACCACTCAGAGTAGTTTTCTGCGACATGGGAGCTATATAAATTTTATTAATGGATAAAAATAATGAATATATTGTATATTACTATATTTGGACATTATTTCTGCAGGAAATCCAAAAATTTGGCTGAAGACTATCTCGACAGTGAAATCTTAAAATATTTTTCTTATCCAACAAAGAACTCTAGAAATTTTAAAGACAACATCTGTAATCAGTTTGTTCATGAATAAGGGTCTAGTTTATTATGTACAACCAACTGCATTCAAACAGATCACTTCCCATTATAAATTCTTAATGGAACTGGTTCACTACTGTGCATATCTTCAAGGTTATGATTAAAACATACCTGGAATAATTCTACTAAGATTGCTAGCATTTAATATAAACAACTCAATTAGAAAAACAAAAAACATTATGGACTTACCAATTGGCACTTCTAAAATGAAATCTGGTGTTTTGTCATAACCCTTTGCACGTAACTGATCTTCAGCTATAGAGAGAATAGATGATATAAACAATAGTATTATTCTATTAGCTGATAGAAGAACAATTAATTCGCTTTTGAACAAAGGTACAAGAATTACTAATGCACTCATACATATCCTTCTAATGCATGCAATGCTGTGTCAAGTTTAAATGAACCTTCTTGGTAAACCTGAAACATGAATCTAAAAACACTTCTTTGCCATCTCTGCATTTTTATGCCTTCATTATAGACATCATTAATTCAACCTGTCATATTGTACTTTGTTACTGAAAAATGTTCAAAATAAAGAAATATTTTACTTGACTGAAACTCCTGCAAATACTTTTAAGAAACCTGTAGTGCTTCTGCAATGAAGACATGACATACCTTTATGTCAATCTAGATTTTCACTAGAAATTAGTATTTCAGTATTCACTCAAAAATTATTATACAACATAGATACAGATATTATCCCAGAGTTCTTGGAATGACTTCAAGCACTGCACAGATAGAAGGAAATTTTAAGAAGCCGACTTCCCAAAATTGTATATTCCCTCACAATCTCTCTCCCTACTCCCCACATCTCCTACTCAATAGGCATAAATCAAGGGGTTGTTGTGAATGGAAAGATTTGTAGCATAGGACATCTTTTTTCCCCCTTCTTCTTCTGTTGTCAGTTTTTTACATTTCTTTTTTTAATACATATTTTATTAATTTTCTAATTTTACAATCCTGAGTACTTAATAAACGTGTTGTCTGGGTCCATTGGTAATTCAGTGGTATATATTAACTTTCTCAATCTAGTTCCAATACTACACCATCCAGTGCTTCATTGATCCTCTCTTCTTCCAGTGGTACGCATTTTTCCACACTGGGCAAATACAACTCTTGTTACTGTTAATACATATACAATTTAATATAGATATCTTCATCACATTTTTCTGGTATTATACATAATATCAATAGTGTCAGTTTATAATATATTTTCTAGCCAGAACATATCTCAATTGCATTTGCACTTGATTTGTTCAATATCCTGTTTTTCCTGCTTTTTTTTTAAAAAAAAATTCCCATCAATGTTCAAAATATCTCTATTGCTTATAATTTTTTCATAATAAATTATATTTGGGTAACCAAAAGCCTCCCTTATTCAAACCCTTTTAGAATTTTCATATTTCCCATCTCATAACAAAGTATAATATTATAGTTATAAATCCTATCCTTCTAATTATAATAATACTTTTATTTCTAACAGTTATCTATTTTCTTAAGCATATTCAAACATCTGTTTATAGTATAATATCCTATCTAATAGGTCAAAACCTCTATTTTCCTCAGTTTTACTCTAGCTTTCTTCCTTTGCCAAATAACTTTCCCAGTCAGTGCATTTGAATCATCAAGTAATTCTTCCTCTGTTTTTGTATATATTGTTTGGAATGAGGAAGAGAATTTGATTGAAGTATTTTTGGAAGAACGCTCAACCCATTTTATTTATTAAACAGCCTCTGTCCTTCTTCTTCAGGTTTTTTTTTTTCATTTCTTGTTTGTCAGTATTCAGCATTTCTCCTAATAGCTTTATCATCCATTCAATCAGCTCTTCTTCCTTATCCTCAAATGTGTTCTGAGATCTTGACAAGTAAGATATCTTTTCCATTTCTGGTGTTATCACTGCATCTTCTAATTTTTCATTTGTCTGTATCTGTCTGTTAATTCCTTCCTTTAGGTCCTCCATCTTTAGATCCATTTTTTCTAATTTTCTGGGTTACTAGTTTCTTCTTTGTAGTCATTGTCTGGATTTGTAAGTTTAGGTTAGAAAACTATTCTTTTATCTCATTTGCATCATGAAATAAAACAAATGACTCTTGGATTGATTTCAACATAGAATTTCTTTCTGAGATTCATTAACATTTTCTTGTTGGTAATATCACGCTGGGGGCTTCGGAGACAAGTGTTAAATATGTTTTTTTATCATTTAAGGCTAAGTGTGAAACACCCATTTTGTTTTTGTATGTAGTCTTTATAGTCTAATAGGGTCCCCAAAATAGATAAGCAATCCAAGAGGTTTTTTTTTCTCCCTTTTCCTAGCTGCAGTCTGCAAAAGTGAAAGTTTCCAGGAACAAAAAAGAGTCTGGGCTTCAAGCCAAGTTTCTTTAAGCATAATAAATTGTAGTGCCGTGATTCGCCACTAGATGTCATTGACACCGTCTTCCAGCTTTCCAAATCCAAGTCTATTTTACAAACTTTCAAATATCTTTTCTTTAAAAAAAAGTCTCAAAGGTACTTTTAGTCTCCAAATTTCAAAGCTATATATCTGTATTAATTCCAAATTGATGTTGTAGTTTTCTCTATTTTCCCCCAAAGAAATTAATTTGCTGCTTTTCTTTTCCTGAGGGAGAGGGGCAAAAACTTCCCTTCCCTCTCTTATTGGGGAGGATTCTTTGCTTTGGGCATTCTATTTTCCAGGAGAGAAGTATTAAGGACATAGGAATATTAGGCAAGACATGGAGATCAAAGGATTGGAGATAAAAGACCAGAAATATAAATTACAGGCCTTCGCAGATGACTTCGTTTTTATTTTGGAGGAGCCACTGGAAACAGCCACTAAACTTTTGCAAAAAATAAAGAAATTTGGAGAAGTGGCGGGGCTGAAAATAAATAGGGAAAAGACTAAAGTATTAATAAAAAACTTAACAGACAAACAAAAAATCCAACTTGCTAAAAAGACAAATCTTCAAATAATTAAAAAAGTTAAATATTTAGGTATCCATTTAACATCAAAATATACAACAGTAAAAGAGGATAACTATGAGAGATTACTAAAACAAATAAAAGCGGACTTGGAGAAGTGGAAAAATCTTCAATTATCATTGCTAGGAAGGATAGCGACCGTTAAGATGAACATCTTACCTAAGCTAATCTTTCTATTTCAAATGGTCCCTGTTAAACTGAGTCAGAAATTTTTTGTTGAATTAAATGCTACAGTAATGAGATTTATATGGCAAGGAAAAAAAGCAAGAATTAAAATTAAATTATTACAAGATTCCAAAGACAGAGGGGGCTTTGGCTCCCGGACTGGAGACTTTACTACCAGGCAGCCATTTTGCTCTGGCTTAAAGAATGGATAAACGACTTCTTTATCTAGAGGGACATGATTTGCAATTGGGTTGGCATGCGTTTTTGTGGTATGAGAAAAATAAAGTACATAAATATTTTCAAAATCATGCCATAAGGAATTTATTGCTTTCAGAGTGGGAAAGAATTAAACATAAAAATACATGAAAATACCGGAGTGGCTTTCGACAATGGAAGCTTTTGCCTATCCAAATTTAATTAATTATGACAAACTTGTAATTTATAGAGATATTTTGGACAAAGATGGAAAACTTAAAGACAGACAAGTTCTTCAGCAACATGGCATTGACCTAACATGGTGGTCTTATTTGCAAATTCAGACAAGATATGAAAAAGACACAAAATCTACGGGATTTTACAAAGAACAGACACCATTAGATAAAATACTGCTAAAAACAGACAAAAACTTGATTAAAAAACTTTACAAATTCTTGTTAAGCTGGAAGATGGAAGAAGAACAAGTAAAAGAAACAATGATAGTATGGGCAAAGAATTTTGGATATTCCATAGATTTATAAGATTGGCAAAAGCTTTGGGATCGAAATATCAAACTTACTAAAGCAGCTGCATATAAGGAGAATTTATATAAAATGTTTTATAGATGGCATATGACACCAGTTAGATTAGAAAAAATGTTTAAAAATGTATCAAATATTTGTTGGAAATGTAAACAAAAACCAGGGATTTATTATCATGTCTGGTGGATATGCTCTAATGCAAAGAAATATTGGTTTAAGATTCATATATGGTTAGAAAAGATGCAGATAGAATTTAAACCCGAACTGTTTCTACTAGGAATACTAGGATCTAATTATGGAAAAAAGAATGAATACCTAATACTATACGTATTAACAGCTGCGAGAATAGTATTTGCCCAATTTTGGAAAAATGAAAAGCTAACACCTGACCAGTTTATTATTACAAAAATATTGGAATGTGCAGAAATGGATAGACTAACTTTAGAAATCAAAGAGAAAGAAGACACAATTTATTTTAAAACATGGGAAAAATTCTATCAATGGTTAGCAATACAACAGAATGAGAAAAGGTTATGAAATTAAATAGGATAAATGATACTTTTTATTCAACTTTTATATTATCTGATTGCTGTGAATACTCTTATATTTCCGATTTTACCTATAAGTAATTATAATTAATAAGCAATATATCAGTATTTATAAGTAATTATATTCAATTAGTAATATATTATTATTAATATATCAATTAGTAATATATATTAGTACATTAATTATTGTTATTCGTAGAATGAATGATATGTATTGGTTAACTTATTCTTATTATTAGTGATAAATCTATTTAACATAGCTGTTTAGTATTATATTAACTACGGACATTTAACATGTACACCCAGACGGTAGTCTGCTTGCTAAAGTGTCGATTTATTGTTGGGGATAACCCCACTATTGTACCTATCCCTACCTTTGGTTTAATCCTTGCTCTTTACCCTATGTTATACCCCTACCTATTCCATTCCCTCCCCATCCCTATAAAATCCAATTATATATATAATCATCCGGCAATATAAAAAGGACTCCCAGTAATCTTGTATTATGCTCTGATGATGTCAGCCAATCTTTCCCCTGCCAGTTTGGAGGACTTCCTCGGATCCAGCAGAAGGGCTGTTGCCCCTCAGCAATCGACGAGGGTCCCCTCCTTCTTTGTCGCCTCTCTGGAGTGATGTTTGACCGTTTTTAGGGTTCCCAGCAGGGCAAAATTGAACGTGGAAGATGGAGCCCTGTCTTCCTGGACCCGTCACGTCGCAGTGCCTAACTGGAAGTCAGCATAGGGCATCTTATCAATGAATCTACATCCATCTTCTGAGGCTCTTCCTCAATTTGGTAAGATTCCTGTCAGTATTACTTGATAGGAACAATGGCCAAAAATATTTTTTATCTTTTTACTGATCACTAAAGACATAAAAGAGAAAGAATCTGGGCAGTTTTTATCTGCCTGTTCTCTGTCTACTTAGGCACAAGTTATTATGGAGTACAAGGAAATCAGAACAGTATTTTGAAAAATGTATTTGGTATATTATTGGAACCAATTTTGAAAGGTTGTTGCATTAGCTAATAGTTCTCTAGCTGAAACTTCCAGTGGCTTAAAATATGTTTATCTCTTTCATGCAGTGGTTTGTGAGGAAGAATTGATCTTATTTAAACTGTTTACTAATTTCCATTATTTCACCAAGGATAAACTAATTAGAGCCTTGCATTTCCCTGAATGCTTAAGGTGTAGATGGAATGGCCCAACTGGCTTAATCCTTTTTTTTATTGTACTTCAACATAAAATATCTTCTTGCATTCTTTGTAGTAAAAAATAAAGTAAATAAAAGGATATATTTCTGAATGCAAGTGATTAGTAAACCTATAACATTAATTTCATGAATTCAGAATGAATATGTTTTTTTTTTTACAGGATTGTATATTTTGCTATAGAATTTATCTAACAATATCATATGTTTAAGTTATCCTTAACAATTTGACTAAACAAATTTATTTAAATCAAACTTTGGTTTCTGTCTTCATTAGAAAATCATAAGAATATCGCTAAGGAATAGATGTCTCCTTCACAGATAATAAAAAGTAATTGTTATAAGGTGATCATGCAGAGATGTGCTGTTGCTCTTTGTTTCACTCCTGCTATTAGTATCTCATAGTTATTCTCATTTAATCCTAATATTCTTAGTCTTATTATTACAGAAACAGAGTGGAACACAGCTGCTGTAATTATGTATTTTTGCTTTAAAATAGTTTTTCTATTATTTGAGTTTTGGTTGTATTTAAACATTTGCTTCAAAGCCTTCATGATTAAGAAAGACTTTTTCATACTGAGATGCCATCATTCCACATATCAGTTATGAAGAATGAGAAACGTATCATGCTTTAAGACAAATGGTCCTTTAAGTAATAATAACCAGTGCATGGAAGTGTTAACTGTAATACTATCCTTACATATGTTATCATTTAATATAATTCTGACTAACAATACAATGCAGGAAGGTTTAATATACTGTAAAAAAAGAAAATAAACTTCTAAAGGAACTAGTGAATCCCTCATGTAGAGATTTAATACATGAAGCATTATAAAGCTAATATTTCTTATACTTCCTTCTAGGTCTCCTAAGACCTAGACTATGGCTAATATCTCATGACACCAAAAGTAATACAACAACTGATATTAAAGCATTTTCCCAGCTACTTATTCTATAAAATATTAATTACTTGCTTGTGCACATGCAGTATAAGGTATTAGATAACACAGTTCCTGCTCAGGTCTAAATCGATAAAAGATAACATGCACTGCATCAATCATTTCTTAGTCTCTCTTTATTATTAAATATACAGGATATCTGTAGAGACTTTTTTGGAAATAATTACTGAGATTTCCAACATTTAGATATTAGATTATAATATAAAAGCTTACCTAAAAATGATATATTTCTCTCCAGAAGCATTTCTTGCAGTAAGACTTCATGTTCATATCCAATTGCACTGATAATTTTCCGTTAAAGAAACATGTTCCCCAATTTTGATATAAAACTTGATTTTACAGTGGCATAGCTCTTTGTGTTTGACTATAGTGATCTAGAATTGAGTGCTGGCTAAAACAGAACAATTACCTTTGCATTTTAATAACCAATTGTCAATCTACAAACAAGAAAATTAAAGATATTGGAGGAGGGGATGGAATCAGACTGTTAAGGCCTGTTATGAGATAATCTTCTCCTATACATATTCAGCCAGACTGGTGAGTCTCTATAATTACTATGAAGCAGTGAGATATCTCTGGTCAATATTATACAATTAGTTAATGCCTGATGAATTTTTTAAAAATCCAAAAATAATATGGTGTCTTTGTTTCACACCCATTTTAAAATTCAACTTTTCTTCAAGGAATTGCTACAAGAGTAAACAAGACATTTCATAAAGTGTCTTGAAGAAGAATAGGATAAGATGGAAACAAGATAAACTTTTTTAGACTGTTAGAAATGAAACACGACAAATAATCTTTTTCAGAATTCAAAGATAATAATTCCCACTTGTTTGCAATCATTTCATCATAATTGCCTTGGTGTTTCTTTTATTTGGCAGAACTAATTTCAAGATATCTTGCATTAATGCTTTAAAAAGCTTTCTGTAAATCCAGAGGATAGAATTTTTTTCTGGGGGGAAAAAAACTAGAAAATCTCAAGAATTTTGAAGAAAGTTGTTAACTATACTTGTTGGATTTCTTGCACAATTTAATGAATTCTGAGAAAAGTAAATCTAGTAGTGATGGCATGAATCTCACTTTTGAGATGATGTAAAACATTTGATGCATTGTTCTTGGAATCTGGGTAATGCATATAAATAGATATTGCTTTGAGTATTTAGTTATTGCTATACATATCTTGTTTTTGTTAGGCAAAATGGTCCCTATGAGATGCCCTGCATAAATGATTTCTGTTTTTCTATGGTAGTTTGATATTTTTCCAAAAAATGAAAAGCCAGCCTGCTATGAGGAAAGATGTCAACCACTATCATTACTGATCTTTTTTAAGCAACCAATGGGAGGCTAGAACCTAGTGCTTTGCTTGACATGTTTACTTGTCCAGAAAAAAAAGACAGTGTGGTTATAGAGGCTTCCTGAAACAAGATGAAATTGGGTGAGGAAGTAAGAGGCACTAGATCTGAGCTGCAAATATATGGTTAAACTATAGTTTTCTTGTTATATAGCTCTTTGCTAACACTTTGTGGTTGTTTGGGTCTTTGCAGCCCAGATCTGGTAGTACCTCTAGAGCAGGGGTGTCAAACTGCCGGCCCGTGGGCCGGATGCATCATGCTGAAACCCCGCCCACCCCAGCTCTGCCAATGGGGAAAAAGTTGCGATACATCATGACACGTCACGTGACGTGGTGAGTTTGACACCCCTGCTCTAGAATGAGCCTAATTTGAGTTTTGGAAAATGGATATTATATGACTATTCATATCCAACAAGATAGTCAGTTTATAAATAGTACCCCTAGCAAGATTTCAAACTTCTAAATATGTTTACTGCCTTAAAAGAGATCTCCCTTGTTCTCTAGCTATTTATTGCGTGTTAACGCAATGAATCAATCTGCATGAGATTTTTATAATGCCATAAAATAGATACATGCTGGACACTAAAATTATAATTAAGATATAAAAAGTAGCAAATATTACTATTAATGATGAAAGAGGACGTATCTTTCTTTGTTGATTATTTTTCCAAGTTTTAACAATTTTTTTTCAATTATGAACTTATACTTTTTCTACAATTGCATATTATTGTTGTTGCTATCGTTATTTGTCTTGTAGAAACTATCACAACTTGAATTTTTTAAGTCATGAGAAATATGGCACTATGAAAAATTGATGTAGTGCATCAAAGTGTGCTATAATGACAGAATCAACTAAGGAAAATGAATAATAGCAAAAATATAAAATAAATTCTACAAACAGTGTATATAATACAGTGTGAACAAAAAGACTTAGATTTAGTCTACGGTAATACCTGTTATTGATGTATGGCCCTGACCATGGAGCAAAACTTGTAAATAACTTCACAAGCCATTTTAGGCTCATTCAATCCAGCAGCCTTGTTTCCCGTAAATATCTAAACTGTTACTGAAAAACAGCCTCTTGGTAATTCAAAGATGTTGACTTCATACTTTAGTCCATGCATATATAATTAGATAGTTATATTTAAAATCAATATGCAATCCTTAGAAGGGCTACACTTTAAAAACCTTAACTTTAAGTTGGTTTTAAACTACTTTGTATGCCTTAAAATTAATAACTAATTTAGCAACAAATATTTTTAAATAATCTTTCATAAACAGTTAGAAATCATTAAATGTTTAGAAACCTACAGTCAACTACTTTTTGAAAATCTTACATTAATTATTTCTATTTTTTTCCTTAGTGCTCAATGAAATCTGATCTGAAATTAACTATGGCATATATTGCAATCAATACCTTATAGTAAATATGGTTTAGCACAAGTATGGTACTCAATAACCATATACATAAGCTATTTCTAGGTTACAGGCTACATAGGGCCACTTCTTTGACCCAATTTAATAGCCAATATCTAATTATCTATGATAGAGATGATAATGGAAAAACACTACTATGTCAATGTTCTATGATACACATTTAGCAGACAATGATCTCATCTTATTGCTTTTATTAACTATGGTTTGGAACAAAGATAGGCTTACCAGAATCATTTTTCATTCCCCAAAGAAACTCTGCCCAGAAACTCGGTATGTACAGTATATGTGAAATATGTGGTGGGGTTTATACAGTGACTAGAGTTCTAAATCTATCAAAATGTATTTATTTTGTGATTAGCTGATAGGTCTATGTCTTTCATGACATCAAGGTACTGAATGTTTAAATATTTTACTACTATACATTGTCGACTAAGTCAGACAAAACCAGAGAAGCTTTTAGCGCATAAGAGATTGTGCTATAATTCGTTTTCTTGGAGGCACAGTAGTAAGACAATTATGTCTGTAACCTAGAAGCTGTCTGAACTTTGTTGCTTCTCCCAAAACGTGGGCAGACTTCAAACTTGCTCCTATTTTATTATCTAACAAAATATCAAAATATACAGAACTAAGTATAAAGCACAGGTTTACTAAAGACAAATATTAGATGGTGGATCAGATGTTACATTGCTACTTAGCCTGTTCAATATACGTGATAGTGAAAATAATACAGAATCATAAAAAGCACTGATAGCAATGAAAAAAATCAGCATAGTTGTCCTGCAGCATGCACTAGTCTTTTCCATCTGTTAGGAAGAGCCAAAAGCTGCATATTATGCAGCAATTTGGATGAGCAGATGTCCCAGTGACTTGCATTTTTGTAGGTTGGTACAGAAAAAATAACTAACAAAAATGTTTCAAACAATTCAATAAATAAATAATTCATTAATTGAAGACAGAAATTAGGCTCCTTAAAAAAATAAGAACAAACAGGCAAAAATAAACCTGTTTATTTCACCAAGCTTTTGCATAGGTTGTTATAAATTGTATTTTAACTTTAATTTATTGTGGTTCTAAATTATGGTGAGATGTGTTGTAGTAAACCAATATGTATCTTTTTGGAAAAATAATATTAAATTAACTTTTATTTTCAATTAATATATTTATATAATCAATAGAACCCATTAAAATGAAAAAGAAACGGGTAGAAAGGTGATTTAAAAACATACATAAAATATATTCATTCTGAGCAAAAATCAATGAATTATGTATGTTTCAACTACGATGTCTTTAGATTAAGATTCCCTCACATTTTTATAATTGTAAACACTATACAAAGTAGATGATTTCAACGTATTCTGTTTATTTATCTCATAGAATAAGTAACAAGGTTTGTGCTAATTTGCTTAACTATTAACTTTTAAACCCTGTTGTATAGGAACATTTTCATTCTTTAAACATTAAGATTTTCTAGACTGTTCAGTGTATGAGAGAAGTGAAAGAGAACAACCTCCCAAAAAGGTTGTCCATGTAATTAATTTGAACAGAATTACAAGTAGTCTACCCATCCATGAATACACTTAATTCCACTTAACGATAATTTTTATGTATTATCTTTTTTTCATTGTGACAAAACAGTGGTAAGTCAAATTTTCTTGCTCTTAGATTTTAAATCACAGTTTCCGTGGGAAATGCAAAGAAGCTATTATGTCTTGTAAAATTTGCAACTTATGACAACACATAATTTAATACAAGACTGTGCATTTCACGTGACCAACAGCAAGAGGATTTTATCTAAGCAAAGGAAATGTATATCTATTGAACTGACAATTTTCATATGGCATATCTGACATTAGTTAAACAATGTAAGAGACGGGGTCTGCAGTGATCCCCTTGTGGCTGATTGAATGTAAAACAAAGGCACATGATATGTGTTTTGCGAAGCAGAACTTTATGTCAGCTTACAGCTAGACACAGCCTAAGCTCATCAACTCTGCACCTAAAATTTTATGAGAAAGGATACTGTTTGATGCAGTCCACCAACGGTCCATAACAATAATCATTCACAATGCACTGCAGACAAATAAAAATAGTAGTAAAAGGGTTGGCATGTGTAGATCTATTATAATTAATTGTAAAAAATATTTTTTTCTTCAAAATTAAAACTTTTGAAGCGAAAGCTTTTCGCAAGGAACAATGGAAAACAAAACTTGCATCTCTTTTATTCTGTAAGAAATAGGATGTCTACAAAAATAATACATAAAACAGTAAAATGCTCTCTTCACAAATACTGCACTGCTATTTATGCATGGTTGGTCTCCATGTAAGATAATAATGATGTCAGCAATTAAATGAGGTTTTAAAAAATTCTTTTCCTGCTAGGCTGAGAACAGCATTGTTATTGAAAAAAGGATGACTGTGATAAATACCTGATAGACCTGATTGGCTAAAACTCCATCTGGAATCTGAGAAGGATCCCGAAGCAGACTGTTTATAAGAGTTTTTGAAGCTGCAGAAGAAGAAGAGGAGAATACTTAGTATTGCTGTAAACATGACACTAATCAGTTTCTATGGGGGGAAAATAGGGATGCTTAGGGATGAAAAATAAAGTTTTTTTTTCCATAGATCAATATCTTTCAGATTACAGACTGGTAATCTTGCATATACAATTCAGCTCAAATATACTTCAGTAAAGAGAAGCCACGTTTTTGTCATTCATACACACATGTACTGCCCAGAGGCAAGTTTTCGAAACACCCTTCCGACTTCAAGGAACATACTGTATAATATATGTGTATATAATGATATTAAGTATATGAGCCATAATAAAAACAAATACATACAAAGCAAAAACAGTGGACTGTCTAGTTAACTGCTGCTGCAGAATCGCATGAATATGCACAATTGTAGGACAAAGTAGCAAGAACGGCACATTGAAATGCCTGTTAAAAAATAACATTTGCCGACAAGCAAGAACTGGTAGGACCACAGAATACACAAAGTAATTGAAAATGAAGAAGCTGCAGGAGTCCGAGGCTTCAGAATTCAAACCATTTTGGAGTGTTGTTGTTTTCTTAGCATTTATCTTGCATGGTTGCAGACTCATCTGGGTTTGTGCTGCACTCCCCTAGTTTTTACAGCAAAGTTATCACTGCATTATGTGAAGAGGTCTGACCTTGAAGAAGGATGAAAGGGAATAATCCAACTGGCTTTTGTACTAATGGAGGATTAGAACCTGGGTCTCCCCATTCTTAGGCCAGCACCCTAACCACTATACCTGTGGTGGTGAACCTATGGCACGCGTGCCACAGGTGGCACTCAGAGCCCTCTCTGTGGGCACGCATGCCGTCGCCCCAGTCCTCGGCCTTCAGCTGGGTTTTATAAAACCTTTTCGCTTTAGGCCTCTGCCACTGTTTGGGAAAAAAAAAAGGTTCAATCAATCAATCAATTTCAACTTCTCGCGGGGAAAAAAAGATCTCGCAAAGTTGGAATTGATTGATTGAACTTTTTAGTCTTGCCCAGTGTGCCGTTACCACCACAGCCATGCCCACCCAATTGGCCACACCCACTCAATGGGCCACACCCACCCAATGGGCCACGCCCACTCGGCACCCGATGATACATAAGTGGGTTTGGGGTTGCAGTTTGGGCACTCGGTCTCTAAAAGGTTCGCCATCACTGCACTATACCATGCTGTCTCTGGGAAGATTGATATACACAGCCAAATTACTTTTCTAGCAATTGGCTTTACGATTCTCAAAAATTGTGATATTGTAATTCTATAAAATGATCAAATGAATGTATACAGCCCATTCAAAAAATAAACTTATAATTGTATTGGGGTTAAAGTTTAGCAACAAATAAATATACTGCTTATTTATAATCTCTGTCTCTGTCTCTCTCTCTCTCTCTCTCTCTCTCTCACACACACACACCTACACCTAACTATCCCGCTTTTCTATGGTATTTGACCAATTTGATGCAAAAATCTGCTGAAATCAAACAATATAATGACTCCAAAGATTTATATGAAGTTTGTATTTATTTATACAGTACTCATTTATTCACTTATTGTACTATGTGTGGCTTTCAGAGGAAAAGTAAATATGATTGGAGGACATGAGGCTCCTTTGCAGAATTCTGACCATCTTACTTAACACTCACTTCACAGAAGACATAACAAATGGAAGGGAAGAGAGATGAATAGATTGCAATGAGAAGGAAGATGCAGAATTTATATGCACCAAGTACCAGAGGAAGAAAGAAAAATGGATTTCAATAGAGCATTTTCAAAGAGAAGCATCTTTAATTCAAGAAAACACTTTTTTCTCTAGTTTCATGAATGAGTTTCATATTTTTAAAATAAAATTCAGATTTCAGAAATCATATAACAGTAAACAAGTCTAGCCTTCTCATTAGAAATACAGTTTTAAATATTAGGAGGGTAGTTTTTCCTCTCTGCTTAATTTCAGTGAAACAACATTATTTTATAATGTTTAAGATCTGTTATTTTGTTTGTGTGTGTATGCGTCTCTGTGTGTATGTATATGTGTGTGTTTTAGATGTAAGTATGTACGTACATATGTATGTATAAAAACTCAAGGTGGCAAACACACCCAATACTCCTGCCTATTTTTTACACAGCAACACATATTTTAGTCAGCCATGTAATTTTTTTCAAATACATAAACAAACATTATACAATTTCCACTGCATAATTATAATGTAAATTATAGCAACTTCACACCTCTGAATACTTTCTTGTGGCTATATTAATTACTATTTTCAACAACATTGGCATTGTTCTTGTTGCTGAGTTACTTTTCATGACCTGGTGAACAACATCTCTCCAGGACTGTGTGTAACTGCTTCTTAGAGGTCTTATAAGCTCATGCTTGTGTCATCACTAACATTATCTAACAACCTGGTCTTCTGTTTGCCTTTTTTTTCCCCTGAAGACTCTTGCCTATCCACTATGTATCTAAATTATTTAAGTTTTAAATTCATAGTTTGTACTCTCGGAACATTCTGGATTTACTTCATTTAGTATTGAATGATTATTCTTCTTGCAGTCTGAGATACTCTTAACTCTTTTTTTCAGTACCACAATTCACAGACATTGATTTTTCTTTGTTTGGCCTTTCTGATGATTCAGCTTTCCCAGCTATAACTCTTCTAGATTAGGTAAAGATGTTGTCACCATGATTCCATAAAATTTATAAAGCACAGCATTCTAATAGAAATATCCAGTCAAGGTATGCTTACCATTGTAAATATGATTGATTTAATTAGTTATGCAGTTCATCAATAGCAAAGGCAAATAAAAAAATACAAAATGGACAGTTAAACAGTACCAATTTCATGACATTACATTCTGAAGAGAGTCACAGTTTAGCCTTCCTAAATCTATTGTAATCCATTATATTGGATTTCAGCTGCCAGTCAGATGCTGATGGTGACTATGGAAATTACATAAGATCATGCTGCATCAAGCTAAGGACACACTAGAACAGCATTCAGTGTCAAACAATAGCTAAAAGATCCATTCAATTGGCATTTATGGTATTCTGTCCATAACTCTGAAGATAGTAAAGGCTATCAAAATAGATACCTGATAGCATTATCTTCTATTAATGTCTTTAGTTTCTTTTTAAAAGTATCTAAGTTGATGGCCATTTCCATATTTGTCAGCAGCAAATTCCACATTTTAACTATGGGTTATTTACTTATTTATTTGTTTATTTAATTTGTATGTACTCATCTCCTCTACAAAATAGTGGTTACACAAAGAAAAACTTTCTTTGCTTCCTAAATCAACATATCTATCATTATCTTCTTGCTTACCTAAAGACTAAACAAGCGGTATACCCATAAGCTTTTCTGCAATGTTCAAGTCTTTATCTTTATTTCAAACTTTTATCTTTTATCCTAATGTAAAATTTAAAATTAAAAAAAAATAAAAATGTAATTTTAAAGCTATGCAAAACTTGGATAAATATATAATATTCAATTATGCATGTAAACAATGTGGGACAAAGGCATAGCTACTTGGTTCAGGGACTTCTCACTTACCAACTGCCTTGGATGGCAACCATTCAGTTATGACAGTTGAAAAAAAAAGCTTTGGGATCAATCTTTGCATTTATGGCCATTGTAGCATCCCACAGTTAGGAGTTTCACAACTGACTTCCAACAAACAGAATTAATGGAGAACATGGAAGCGAAATTGCAAGTCATATCACATGGTATCTTGCTTAACGATTGTGGCGATTTGCTTAATGATAGAGGCTGAAATGAAGCCTCCAGCACAGTCATCTGATTTTTCATTTAGCAACTGTCTTAGCAACAGAGTCAACGGTCCCAATTGTGGTTGGTGAGGACTACTTACACATATAGTATATGCACATGTATATT